>NW_015169829.1:195592-211856 GCF_001447785.1 Gekko japonicus | reverse complement strand
AGCGTCCCCGCGCGGCTGGGGGGCCCCGGGGAGGAGGCTGTCCGGGCCTCCCCCGAGCCGCAGCGTTCCCGCGCGGCTTGGGGGACCCGGGGAGGAGGCTGTCCGGGCCTCCCTCGAGCCGCAGCGCTCCCGCGCGGCTTAGGGGACCTGGGGGCGGGGCTTGCCGCCACGCGCACTGGCGGAGCGGCGCTCCGGAGGGCTCCGGCCCGAAAAGACCCCTGGCCAGGAACCTCAGATACTGGAGAGGGCCCAGGGTTACGTCACCACTGGTAGCCTGCTCTCCCCCAGGAGCTTATTCAAAAGGGATGCCTCCAAGTCTCTCTCAGCTGGCAGGCAACCTCCTCTTACCTTCTTCGTTTCCTCCCTGGTTCTGGCCTCCACCCCTCTTTTATTCCACCCACACCTGGCCTGTTCCTCCGACCCCTTTCTGGCCCCCATAGGCTTCCTTGCCTGCTTGTCTCCCCCGGGGCCCTTGCTTCATTGGCTGGCTGCTTCCCTCCTTTAGACTCAGTTGGGAAGCCCCACCCCTTCCATCGCTCAGGAGTTGTTGCCGGCATCTTTGCCGGGCCCCGTGTGTTCCAACATTGGCGTCTCTTATGTTCTTATGTTCTTATGTTGACTCCTGTCTCCCTTTCCGTCCCTTCTTTGCTTTCCTGGAACAAGGTAAGTTGTGCTCCGGTGTCTGGGGCTGCTGGGGGTCGGGACACTGTCCTCTGAATCACCACCGGGCGTGTCCGAGCGGCGCCTTCCTCGGCCCACACTCTTCTGAGCAACATGGGCCGGGTATGGGGCCGCACCCTCGTCACCGCTGCCTCTGGCACTTCCCTCTGGCACCCCAGCCGCCAGGACCGTTCCCACCTCTGGGTCTCTGGCACTTCTGGGTATGCAGAAAAATGACTTTTTAAAGTTAAACTTTGTTTTTAAGGATTAGCACAGAATGTTGAGAGAATGTGAAAGTCAGTTAATAGACGAAAGAGGAAAAAGATGGGGAAACGAGGCCCACTCGGGTCCAGTGTTCCCTCTAAGCTGAGTTAGTGTGAGCTAGCTCATAGTATTTTAGCCTCCGGCTCACAGGTTTTTGTCTCCGCTCAGGAAGGAGGGCTCCAGAGCAAACTAATTTATGCAGCAGCTAAATCGCTCACTCACAACCATAATGCCAGCAGCTCACAGAGTAGAATATTTGCTCACGAGACCCCCGCAGCTTAGAGGGAGCATTGCGCAGGTCCCTGAGAGCTCATTGAAGAGGGGGAAGATTTGTGCTTGGGTGGGTGGGGTGTGTGCAAATCCTTTCTGTCTCCCCCCAACTAAGCTTGTATATCTCTAATAATAAAGTGCCTGGCCCCTGTACTGCTCGTGAAACCAGCAAGAGGGAGCTTAATGCGTACCTGGGAGAAGCACCCACGTATGCAAACCATATTAATTTTTAGAACAAGTTGTGTGTGTGTGTGTGTTTAAAAGACAACCAAAAGATCATCTGTGTACGCCGCAACATGTGGTTATAGCAGGCCACCATGGGCACAGACCACTACCTGTTGGAGATGTCTTCCTCCTGTGTGCCGGCCTCAAAATAGTTTAAACCCCCCACACTCCCACCCCAAGCATTTATGTGCAGGTCAGGGTGGAAGTCAGAAGGACTGCGATAAGCAAAATGGTAGACAGGAGAAGATGCAGGTTTTCAGTGCTTCTTGACCATCTTCTAACAGGTTGGTGCATGGAACACACGGAGAAGGGAGGGAGCCGTAGAGAGAGCATGGCTGCTGTGATCCTACTACAATCTCTGCTGGAAAGACCAGAGCAGAGTTCAAGATCCTGGGCCACTTCTTGTGCCAGCCAGAGCTTCTTGAAAGGAGGGGCAGGGAAGACTTGGAAGTCGATTTAGAACCTTGATTTCACTCGCCTCCTCCCTTCAGCTGTCTCTGGGTTGACTCAACGCTGACGGATGGTCCCAGGCTAGTCTCAGAAGCTAAGCAGGGTCTTCCCTGGTTACTCCTTGGATTGGGAGCCCAGCAAGGAAGTCCAAGGTTGCTACGCAAAGGCAGGCAATGGCAAACCATCTCTGTAAGTCTCTTGTTCTGGAAACCCTACTGGGTCGACACATTCTACCACCATCAGGCTAAACAAGCCACCACCTAAGGGCTGCATCCTGACCTTTTTACTCAAGTGTAAGAGCCACTGAGTTCAGGGAGGGTTTACCCCTATGGAATTAAAAGACGCCTGCTCCTTGGGAGGAAAGCGATGGCGAACCTCAACAGCATGATAAAAAAGCAGAGACATCACCCTGCCAACAAAAGTCCGCATGGTCAAAGCAATGGTATTCCCAGTAGTCTTGTATGGCTGCGAGAGTTGGACTATAAGGAAGGCCGAGCGCCGAAGAATAGACTCTTTTGAACTATGGTGCTGGAGAAGACTCTTGAGAGTCCCCTGGACTGCAAGAAGATCAGATCAGTCAATCCTAAAGGAAATCAACCCTGACTGTTCCCTGGAAGGCCAGATAATGAACCTGAAGCTCAAATACTTTGGCCACCCAATGAGAAGGGAGCCCTCACTGGAGAAGACCCTGATGCTGGGAAAGATTGAAGGTCAAAGAAGACGGGGACAGCAAAGGATGAGATGGTTAGACAGTGTCATAGATGCAACGAACATGAAATTGAGCCAACGTCAGAGGACGGCGGAAGACCGGAAGGCCTGGCGGGATCTGGTCCATTGGGTCGCGAAGAGTCGGTCTCGCCTGTGCGACTGAACAACAACAACAAAGAGCTTCAGCCGTACAGCCAGAGATGTGTCCTTGCATTCTGCCCCCCTCCAGTCATCCATTTGCATTCCTCCTGTTCAGTATTCAGATCACACTGTTTCACTAGCCATCTGCCCTCTCAGTATTGCATGGGGGGCGGGTAGACTGTCAGTTTGCTATGTGCAGGAACACACGTCAAGCTTCAAACTCGACTTTCCAAACTGTTATCACATGCTTCCCCTCTACTTCAAGGCATGTTCCCACACTTTAGCACCCCAGCTGCCCTCTCTGCCAAAAAAAAAAATTATGTAAGCAAACACAAAACTTTTTTTCTCGGCACTTTGGCTTTGTCGAAATTATAAATTTAGCATCTCTCACGCATGGTGAAGAATGGTGTCGTTTCAGCTCGTTTTTAGCAGCATACTTTTTGGGACAAGTAAGACTTGTGACAACTTTTGGAAGCATTACCAAAGTTTCGGTTGTGTGGCTTGACGTCATCCTGCTGCCTGAGGGGTGCAGCCTGGCAATTTTTTTTCTTTCTTCTTTTACGTCCTGATTTTAATGAGGACTGCCAGCTTGAGGTACCATCCTTGAGAGGCTTGTCATAACCTGGCAACAGAAACGTAAAAGCAGCTGAGCGAGACCTTTGTTTTGGTCCAAGTTCTGTTGCCTCCAGAGCCCCGTGGGCAAGGCATGCTTGAAATTCCACAGGGTAAACCTCAAATGTGTAAGATCCGAGCCTATCCAGTGCTGGGCTTCAGCTTGTCATCTCTCTTGGCCTGACCAGAAGTGAATATTACCTTGTCAGAAAGGGACTTTCTGCTGTTGGCTGGGCGGGGACCAGCTGTCTTGTTCCCAAAGGATAAGGGTGCGGCAGAAATCCTGGCTGGGGAAAGAAAAGTTCCAAGGCGCAGAACATCGGAGAAGAGCTAGGAGAGACCCTGTTGGCTAGGCTTGTACTTAGCCTGTTGAAGTTACTTAAAGGGGACGGAGAAACTTTAGTCTGAGGCCCCCATTCTTCCATGCCCAGGAAAAGGGAGACCACCATGGTATGGCTGAGAACTGTCAATTGGGCTTTCCGAAAGCACTCTGGATGCCTGTGAAGGAGAAGAAGGAAGAAGGAGGAGGAGGAGAAGGATTTATACCCTGCCCTTCACGACCCAAAGGAGTCTCAGAGCGGCTTATAATCTCTCCCTTCCCCTCCCCACAACAGATACCCTGTGAGGTAGGTGGGGCTGAGAGAGCTCTTTTGAGGACTGCTCACAGGAGAACAGCTCTGGAAGAACTTGTAACTGACCCAGGGCCATACCAGCAGCTGCATGTGGAGGCGTGGGGAATCAAACCCGGTTCCCCCAGATTAGAGTCCGCGCTCCTAACCGCTACACCAAACTGGCTCTCAAGGACAAGAAAATAAAGCATTGAGACGAAGCTACCAAGAAGCAGCCAGTTCAAGCCAGAGAGGTGGTGAGGCATGACTTCTTGCATAGCTGAGGCTTCAGTCTCCCAGCGATCTGACAGTAGTGCCCTCCCTCTAAGCAGCTCCTGTCCCTATTTTATCCTCTTAAAAACTCTGTGATAGAAGCCTGGCTGAGGGAGAAAGTATGAGTGGCCCTTGGTCACCCAGTGTGTTTCTTAAATTGAAAAGCCAGCTGAGGATTTGAACCTGTGTCTTCCTGATCCTCGTCCGATGCTCTAACGGCAGTGTCACACAACCTTGTTCAGGAGCTGGGAGAAAGTAAGCTGCATTTCTTAGCCACCCGTGCCAAACTGGGAGTTTCCCAGGCCTCCTTGGGGACTATGCAAGCATTTGATTTGCACAAACCTTTTCATCACCCTCAAGAAGCAGATTTATGTGAACTTGGACTTCCATGTGGCAATCTTAGCCTTTCATTTTGGAAGTATTCAAATGCCTTATTTGTTTCTTGACATTCTTTATTCCCACTGCTCCCTTTAGGGCACAGTTTGCAAGGCTGATTGATAGGGTACCGTTTTGTGTTGGGCTGTTTGACAGCTTCTTCATAAAGGCACATGCTCCCTGGCATTCTTAAAAAGCCACTGAATGATGTATTCCAGTCAACCCGGCCAGCACAACTTTCTGCAGATTCGAGACATCCAACCACTGGCAACTTTTCCACAAGCCGAGCTGAAAGGCACGGTTGCCGAAGAGTTTCCTGGGGCTTCTGTAGGAAAATTTTCTCCAGGAATGGGTCTTTAATTATCCTGAGTGCCTCTGCTGTAAATCTGATGCCAGGCATTACCTCTTCTCTATGTTGCAACTCTGAGGGGAACGTGGACGTGGTACCGGACTTGGAGATCCGCATCCAAAGACTCCTAGAGCCTAGCTACATGTTAAGTGCAAACATGTGTAACTACAGTCTGGCATTTTTGTTGCTGTTGTTATTGTTCAGTCACGTCACATGACGCTTGGCCCTTCTGTCTTCCGTCGTGCTTCGAAGTTTGCTTAATTTCATGTCCGTTGCATCGATGACACTGTCTAACCATCTCATCCTTTGCCGTCCCTGTCTTCTTTGACCTTCAATCTTTCCCAGGATCAGGGTCTTCTCCAGGGAGTGCTCCCTTCTCATTGGGTGGCCAAAATATTTGAACTTCAGCTTCAGTATCTGGCCTTCCAGGGAACAGTCAGGGTTGATTTCTTTCAGGATTGCCTGATTCAGTCTCCTTGCAGTCCAGGGGACTCTCAAGAGTCTTCTCCAGCACCATAATTCAAAAGCATCTATTCTTCGGCACTCGGCCTTCCTTACAGTCCAGCTCTTACAGCCATACATGACTACTGGGAATACAGTTGCTTTGACCATACGGAGTTTTGTTGGCAGGGCGATGTCTCAGTCTGGCGTTAGTTTAGCCTCAATAAGTGCTTTGCGAGAAGGCAGTGTGAAATTTGTAACCACGCCAGTTGGAGGGGAAAAGTGGCTCTGGTGACCTTTAGAGTGGGAAAATTATTGGAGGGGGAAGTGTTAAATGGCCTTATCCGCTCTCACTTCTCATTCCTCAGTTGTACTTCTCAGATGAAGAACCAGCCATCTCCAGTTACACGTATCTGCTTTGTGAATGTGCACGGAAGAGCCCCGCTAGACCAGATCAGCGGCCCATCTTAGTGGATGTGTGGTGTCTGTCTGCAAACGTGTGGACAGGTTTTTTTTGGGGGGAGGGCAAGTATCGGGGTCCTCCTTAGAAGATCTAATATCATCGATTAAAGATACACTTTTCTTTCTTTTTCTTTTTAAATGTACTTTGGCCCTCGGGCTTCATTTGAAAAGAGAGCAACTTTCCAACCCTAGTGGATGTGTGGTGTATGTGTGCAAATGTGTGGACAGTTTTTTTTGGGGGGGAGGGCAAGTATCGGGGTCCTCCTTAGAAGATCTAATACCATCGATTAAAGATACACTTTTCTTTTTTTTTCTTTTTAATTTTATTTTAAAAAATTCAAAATCATACAAACGTTAAGGACAAACAAACATAGAATGGAGGTAATTCTTCTCAGACGCCAACATTAAAATAATACATGTTAAGATGATATGAGTAATTCAGCTAGATTCTAATAAACTGGACTACCTCAACACATCTATTTCTTCATATATTTGCAGCTATCTACCTGTTGAGCCACCTATGGTGGCTCAAGTTTTAATGACAACATACAACATACTACATCAAAAATACCAAAACCAAACAGAGTATAAATACCAAGCAATAGACACTTTGCTTTAAAAAAAATTGTAGCTACATTAAGGTCTAAATCCAAAAGCAACCAAAGACTCTTATTATAAGGATACTGATAGGAGCTATATTGTTATATACAGTGCAAAGTTTGTAATACTGGAGTACGTTATACTGTTTTATATTCAGCAACATAACCAAGAAGCATAGGCCGGATTGTTTGGGAGTAAATCCTTCTCAGTCATATATTGAAGGTAAGGGAACCAAGTGCGCTCAAAGAGTGATTTCGTTGTACAGAGATTCGTCTGAGCTATATTTAAAGTGTCACTTATCTTATCCATCAGGAATTGTTCCCACACTTTATTTCTCCAGGCCTCTAAACTTGGAGACTTAGGTGACTTCCAGGCAGCTGTGATGGTGGTTTGTGCCGCCATAAGTAGGTATGATGTTAGCTGTTGTAGCGGTTCTTCATCGTGAGCTGGAAAGATACACTTTTCTAAGTAATAGATGTCTCTTGATTTGAATGGATAACGTGTAGCAGTCCTTCGCTGCCCACCTTGGGAGCAGCAGTGACTCAGTGGTAGAGTATCTCCTTGGCATGCAGAAGGTCCCAGGTTCAGTCCCCGGCAGCTCCAGTTAAAAAGGTCAGGCCGTGGGTGACGTGGAAGATCTCACCCTGAGACTCTGGAGAGCTATACCAGTCTGAGTAGCCAATGCTGATCTTGCTGGACCAACAGTCTGATTCACTGTGAGGCAGCCCCCCCCCCGAAAATAATAAATTGTGCAGAATAAGAGCAGCCCTGCAAACTCGTCCAGTGTCCTTTCACCACTGATTGGAGAATCCAGCTTTCCTCGGCACAGAATGTTAGTACTTATAGTGTGGAGATAACACAGATATGTGACCCCTGTCTGGACTGGTACCAGATTCGAAGGCATTTGGATCATTGCTAAATAAACTTTAGTTGACTAGGAAGTCTGTTTTATTTCCTTGTTCTTTGTGGTGTCCATGCGGGTTGTGTCTGACCCTCATAAGAACTTTGAGATGGGTTAAACTGGCTGGTCCAAATCCACCAAAGTCGTGGCTGAGCAGGTATTCAGATCTTCAGTTCATATCCCAACAACACTTCACACTGCTTGCACTGCATGCCAATCGTCATTTTGAAGGCTTATTTATTTACCTGGTTTAGACGTCTCTCCCTAATGGGACCCAGAGCGGCTTTCATTGTTCTCTCCTCCATTTTATCCTTACAACAGTCCTGTGAGGTACATTAGGCTAAGATTTCATTAAGTGGCCCAAGGTCAATGGCTGCTTCCACAGCAGAGGACGGAGTCAAGTCGTCCAGATCCTAGCCCAGTGTGCTAACCAGGATGCCACCCCAACTCTTCTGGTCTACTCTGGCTCTTACGATACCTTAATTTCTTGTATTGGTAACATGGGGATGAACTTGAGCGTGCATGCTAGGGCCCTAACGGGAAGGGAGGTTAAAACCATACCACCCTATCAGAAAAACTGTGGGTGTCAGAATAATAATCCCCCGTGAACCATGCTGGGGAGTTGAGCAGCAAAATGATCAGTCTGTCTTCTGCCTTGCCCAAAGCCCTGTGACAGATTCATAGCTGAAAGGGAAGGTAGTTGAGCTCACACATCCATGTTGTCCCCAAAACTATGAAGAAGAGAGAGAAGAGATTGGATTTATACCCCGCCCTTCACTACCCAAAGGAGTCTCAGAGTGGCTTACAAACCCCTTTCCCTTCCCCTCCCCACAACAGACACCCTGTGAGGTAGGTGGGGCTGAGAGAGAGCTCTTGACAGAGACTGCTCTTTTCCAAGAACAGCTCTTATCAGAACTACGGCTTGCCCAAGGTCATCCAGCCAGGTGCAAGTAGAGGAGTGGGGAATCAAACCCGGTTCTCCCAGATTAGAGTCCGCGCACTTAACCCCTACACCAAACTGGCTCTCTACGCTGCAGCAGGGATGCTGCAACTTGGGCTGAGGGGTTCTATTAGTCTGAATGACATCCTTTGCAGAACTGTACTGTCAGCACTGGCCATTCCCATTCGTTCTTTCCCTGCTTAAAAGATGGTGGGAAGTGGGGGAAAGCTGTGTTTTCATACAAGAGCTCCATGCCAGCCTTTCTTCCATGAAAGTTCACAGGTCCCTACTTGTGTAGCACTCTTCTGATTACAACAGAAGTCCAGAGGTACTTCTTACCAGTGTTCCCTCTAAACTCTAAGTTTTCCTCTAAGAAGAAAAAAAATAAGAACATAAGAGAAGCCAATGTTGGATCAGGCCAGTGGCCCATCCAGTCCAACACTCTGTCACACAGTGGCCAAAAATACCAGGTGCCATCAGGAGGTCCACCAGTGGGGCCAGGACACGAAGTTCTCCCACTGTTTCCCCAGCAAACACCAAAAATACAGAGCATCACTTGCCCCAGACCGAGAGTTCCTATCTATACTTGCTAATAGCCATTGCTAATAGCCATTGATGGCCCTCTGCTCTTGAAGCCGTCCATGCTTGTAGCTGCCACCACCTCCTGTGGCAGTGAATTCCATGTGTTAATCACTCTTGGGGTGAAGAAGTACTTCCTTTTATCCATTCTAACCCAACTGCGCAGCAATTTCATTGAGTGCCCACGAGTTCTTGTATTGTGAGAAAGGGAGAAAAGTACTTCTTTCTTTACCTGGTCTATCCCATGCATAATCTTGTAAACCTCGATCATGTCACCCCTCAGCCGTCATTTCTCCAAGCTAAAGAGCCCCAAGCGCTTTAACCTTCTTATAGGGAAGGTGTCCCAACCCTTTTATCATTCTAGTTGCCTTTTCTGTACTTTTTCCAATGCAATAATATCCTTTTTGAGGTGCGGTGACCAGAACGGCACACAGTATTCCAAATGAGGCCACACCATCAATTTATCCAGGGGCATTATGACACTAGCTAATTTGTTGGAAGAAGAAATTAGATTTATTCCCCGCCCTTCACTCCCTGTGAGGTAGGTGGGCCTCAGAGAGCTCTCTCGAGAACTGCCCTTAAGAGAGTAGCTCTGAAAGAACCTATGACTGACCCAAGGTCACACCAGCAGCTGCATATGGAGGAGTGGCTCTTTAGCTTGGAGAAACGACGACTGAGGGGTGACATGATTGAGGTTTATAAGATTATGCATGGGAAAGAGCAGGTAGAGAAAGAGGTACTTTTCTCCCTTTCTCACAATACAAGAACTGGTGGGCACTCCATGAAATTGCTGAGCGGTCGGGTTAGAACGGATAAAAGGAGTACTTCTTCACCCAAAGAGTGATTAACACATGGAATTCACTGCCACAGGAGGTGGTGGCGGCTACGAGCATGGACGGCTTCAAAAGGGAATTAGATAAGCATATGGAGCAGAGGTCCATCAGTGGCTATTAGCCACAAGGTAGAGATAGGGGCTCTGGGGCAAGTGATGCTCTGTCTTCTTGGTGCTTGGGGGAGTCGTCAACAGTGGGAGGGCTTCTAATTTCCAGGCCCCACTGGTGGACCTCCTGATGGCACTGGTATTTCTGGCCACTGTGTGACACAGTGTTGGACTAGATGAGCTTTTGGCCTGATCCAATATTGGCATCTCTTATGTTCTTATGAGTGAGGAATCAAACCCAGTTCTCCCAGAATCAGAGTCCACGCTCTTAACCACTACACCAAACTGGAGCCTGGAAAACTCTCAGAATTACAACTGATCTCCAGACAACAGAGATCATTTCCTTGTAGAGAAAACAGCTGCTTTTGGAGGGTATACTCTTATGTCAGGTTTGCCCACCAGGTAGATCGCGATCTACCAGTAGATCGCGGAGGGGTCAGAGGTAGATCACCAGCCCGACTTGGTCTCCTGGTTTGCTGGACAGTTTCGGTTCAACTTATTTGTGTGAGTCTGTTTTGTTTTTGCTTATTTTGCTTACCAGTAAATGACAGAAGGTGCATTATAAATGGGGGCGGGCGGTGGAACCTAACGTTAGTGGGTTAAAATCTAATTTGAAACTTTACTTTCATGGTGGTAGATCACCGGCATTTTTGACCGGAAAAAATAGATCACTACCTGTTCGAAGTTGGACATGCCTCTGCTCTATGTTGTTATGTCTCACTGAGGCCCATCTCTTCCCCAAGTCTCACTCAGATCTCCAGGAACTTCCCAACCTGAAGCCAGTAACCCTAGGTCAGCATCATTCAGCACCGCTACCTGCTTATGGGAGTTACCAAGCAATGACTCCACACAATGGCACTGCACTATTTGCAAGCCATCCAATGTGTAGATTATCTCAGTCACGTGGAGCGTTCTCAATGCCAGTGGCATCCACTTCTGACAACTGTGGGCTGGAAACTTCCCGCATTGTAGGAGAGTCATCCAGGTAGCAGCGTCCTTGATGCCGCAGCTCTGGAGAACAGGAAGCGTTTCCATGGGGTTGGGTGTAACAAAGGAGTTGGCCTTGAGTCAGAAACAATGCGCAGAATGGCGAGTGCTTTTTATACACCATGCGGCAACCACGTGCCTGGTGTGAATGGCAGAGAGCCTTGAATATCCACCAGCAGCTTATTGTCCTTCATCCCCTGAAATAAGGCACAAATTGTTGAATCGCAGATTTAAATCAACTCTTGGCCATCTAGAGAGGGAACCAGATGGTTGCGAGAGGTGCACGCATTAAGCATGATGCAAATCGGTGAAATATCTAGTTTTCATATTGATGTATGCTAACATACTCGAAGGCTGATAGAGCTTGAGGTTTTAGACTCCCCCAAAGGCTTTTTGATGATGATTGTTTATTGAGAGTAGCGGGGACATTTCCCAAGTCCATCAGTGGCATATTTGCATGCTAATTCCAAGTAGCACATCTCATTATAATGTGGTTGATTTATCTCCTGGACATAGAAGGGTCTTTTTTTAAAAAACACACACATGAGGTTGCCAATTAAGCGGTGAAATTGTCACCCAAACAAATATCTTCTGTGCTCCACCATCCTCGTTAATAGGCATTTAATATTGTGACAGTTTAAATTACACCTTTCATTTAAATGTGTGTAAAGATGCTTGGAACCAAACGAGCGTATTCTGGAACGTGGGGAGGGAGACCGCCTGCGCATTGGCTTTCTGGCGCGGTGTTCATCTGGAGCTTGTTTTCCGTTGTGGGCTTCTCCAACCCAAGAGTCCGTGCGCGATCTGTGATTATGCTTTCCTGCTACTTTTCATATTCAGTTTCTGTTCTGCAGGCACTTACGTGCAGGGGATAATGTGCGACCTGTATATAGGCTGTCATGTGATGACATAGGAGAAGCAGCCCATGATAACTTGCATGTATTTGTATGCTTACACTTTCCGGCCTGGGTAGGCCACACTAGCTGATCTCGTCAGATCTCGGACGCTAAGCAGGGTCCACCCTGGCTGGTATTTGGGTGGGATTACCAGGGTTGCCACCAGTGCTCCCTCTAAGCTGTGGAGTCTTGTGAGCAAAAATTCCACTACTGGTGAGCCACTGGCATCAAAGTTGGCGAGCGAGCGATTTGGCTGCTGCATAAATTAGTTTGCTCCGGAGCCGTCCCTTCCTGAGCGAAGACAAAAATGTGTGAGCCGGAGGCTAAAGAACTGTGAGCTAGCTCACACTAACTCGGCTTAGAGTTAACACTGGTTGCAACTCAGAGGCAGGACTGTAGCCAGGATTTTGTGGCTCGTGGGGCAAACATTTTTATGATGGGGCTGCCGTTATTTGTGATAATAAAGGGGGGTGCGCCCCTCTCCTTCCCTCCTACGAGATTTAAAGGACACTCCAGCTGATCGGCAGGCCACGTGCTCCCTGCCATTCAGCTGTAGAGCCCTATAAATCCTACAGGAGGGGATTGAGAGGGGCACGTGCCACCCCCCCACTTCTCAGAAAGGGGGCCTTTAAGAAGCGGGGGGGGCTTTAAGGAAGGGGGTGGAGCCCCCAATAGCCCCACTGTAGCTACGGGCCAGACTCAGAGGCTTAGGTAACGGCAAACCACCTCTGAATGTCTCTTACCTTGAAAACCTCCTATGGGCTGCCGTAAGTCAGTTGCGACTTGAGACGAAACAGGCAAAACCCCCTGCCTACATAGCATATAATGCACAGTCTGCAGAAGCTGCCAGAGGTTGTGGGCCATGTGTTCTGACAGGGCAAGGGGTCCCCCGTTGCAAATGCTGCTGGTCCACTTGGATCAGCTAGGTTGATGGCAGAGAAGTTGGCATAAAGTTGACTTGCGTATTTGGATTTTATCCTTCTTGCCTTCTGTGTAGTTCAGGGCAGCACAGAGTGTTCCCCTCCCTGATATTTATTCCACAACAACCCTATGAAGTAGGTGAGATGGCTGGCTGGGCCAAGGCCTCAACGTGAGCTTCATGGATGAGTGGGGATTTGAATCCGAGTTACCCTGGAGCTAACCCAGCACTAACTACAACACCACATTGGTTTTCTTTTTGGTATTTTTTCTGGTTTGTGTGTGTGTGTGTATGCGCGTACCTGGAAGTCACGTTGACCTCTGGTGACTGACGCCTATTGGGTGCCTGGAGGATATTCAGAGAGGTGGCTGAATAAAGCCTGCCTCTGTCCCTCCCGACTTGGTATTCCTTGGAGGTCTCCCATCCAAGTACTTGCCAGAGTCTACCCTGGTTAGCTTGTGAGAATCTGACGAGATCGAGCTCGCCTGGGTTATCCAGGTCAGGGCACCACACTGGTTTTCTTAACAACCGAAGAATGGTGATGAGGTTAGGGCACAGTTACAGTTGGACAGTCCTGTTTTTGTGGGCTGTCCTTGGGAGGACTGCCTCATCAGGACACCTGGTTCTCTTCAGGTAGAGGTATCGGATGCCTAAGGGGCAAGCTTGCCCCCATCTCCTCTCCTGTGGTGCCAGGAAAAGGGAGGGAGAGGGGCGCAATAATGTAAACTGGTTTGGATCCCCATTGGAGGAAGGGTGGGGTATAAATAAACAAAACTTACCCACTTAGAGTGTTTATCGTCCTTCCTTTCAATCACAAATGTTCAATTCATTATTTTTTCACTTGAAGATTCACCGCCAGGCATGCCACAGGAGGAGGTGGTGGCTACAAGCTTGGATGGCTTCAAGAGGGAATTAGATAAGCATATGGAGCAGAAGTTTATCAGTGGCTATTAGCCTCAAGGTATAGATAAAAACTCTCAGGCTGGGGCAAGTGATGCTCTGTATTCTTGGTGCTTGGGGAGCAATAGTGGGAGGGCTTCTAGTGTCCTGGCCCCACTGGTGGACCTCTTGATGGCACCTGGTATTTTTGGCCACTGTGTGATACAGAGTGTTGGACTGGATGGGCCATTGGCCTGATCCAACATTGGCTTCTCTTATGTTATTATGTTTTTTAGCAGGCTTTGAGTGTATTGGGTTTGGGGGGTGCCATGTGGTTTTGATGATTATTTTGTGCTGCTTTCTCTCTTATTTGGAGGGGGCACATGTGCTCTCCTCTGAAATCCCTATTTGGTCTGGGAAGCAGATGAGATAAATAAACAATAATCCTTCAGTTAGAATGTTGTTTGGCAGGGTATTTCTCTCTTAGCCATAGTTTTCTGATGTCAAAACCACGGTTTACAGCAGCGAGTCTTGTGGATGGAGAGGAAGAGGAAATGGACTGTGCTGTTTATATATAAAACTATGGTCTTACCCGTAGAGTCCGTGGAGGTGTGCCACCCCCGCCCGCAGGCGTTCCAAGAGGGGCCCCAGCACCCAGAGGAGTACCTCCCGGCAGAGGTCCCGTCGCTCGTGGCCGTGGTCTTCTGACTCCCAGGGCAAGAGGAGTCCCTCCATCCGCTGGCTACCGATCTATCCCACCACCTCTGGCGCAGGATACCTATGGAGAATATGTAAGTTCCGTTGCATCATTTCGTAGATAGTCCAGTAGACCCCGTGTGTTTCTCAAATCGTGGGTCAGGAACCAAAAGTGGATCACAACTTTCATACGGCCGAGTTTAGACGCCAAGGGGTGGGGGAGAGGTGAAACAGTGGAGCTGGGAGAGAAGACTTCCTGACTGGGTTTTGGTTTGGGGTTCATGGGGAGAAATGGAAATACGTACAATATTTCCTTATCAACCCTAAACTTCTTTAACAGCCTAAGGCTGCTCTTGGGACGGGCAGGACAAAGAGAAGGCTGCCAGTGTGCACTGGAAGCTCCCCGGATGGAAGATGCTGGGAATCCAAGCAGTGTTCCCTCTAAGCTGAGTTAGTGTGAGCTAGTTCACAGTTTTTTTAGCCTCCGGCTCACACATTTTTGTCTCAGCTCAGGAAGAACAGCTCCAGAGCAAACTAATTTATGCAGTAGCCAAATCGCTCACTCACAGCTTTAATGCCAGTAGCTCACAAAGCAGGATTTTTTGCTCACAAGACTCCACAGCTTAGAGGGAGCATTGAATGCAAGCAAGAGTCAGGGAGAAAATCCTAGCCAGGCAGGGTTGGGGTTGTGGGGGTCTGCCTTCCTTCCCTCCCGGAAGCAAAGGGTGGTGGCACCAGAGGGAGGCAGGACTCAAAGGGGGGGAGGTAAAAGAGGCAGATGGCAGCCAGGGGCTGGACTTTTTCAGTGTTGGCCCCCTCACCTTTGGAATGCCCTCCCCCTTGAGGCTGGCCTCATGCCTACTTTAATACCTTTGCAGGTACCCCTTCTTTTTGTACCAAGGCTTTTAACCGAGGTATTGCATCGGAGCCCTTTTTAGCATTAGTCTAGGCTGAGGGCTGTTTCATGGATACTATTTTAAGCAACTGAATATTTTTATGCGCTGTTCGTGGGGGTTGTTTTTTTTTAATAATGATAATTTTGATGGCTTTATTATTTTTTTAAAATACCCTGTGTGAGCGGGATACTATTTTAAGCAACTGAATATTTTTTTTAATGTCCTGTTGGTGGGGGTTGTTTTTAATAATGATCATTTTGATGGCTTTATTATTTTTTAAAAATACCTTGCGTGAGCATCCTCAAGGAGGTCTCAGGAGAGATGACGTGTACGGGGCTGTTCCGCCAGGCCTCCCCTGTCCATGGCCCCCCTCCCAGTGCCCTGACTGTGTTTTGGATATTATTTGTGCACTGGAGTTTCTTGGGGGTGCCTGCTATTCCTTGCCTGACATGAGACACGGGTTTTTGTTATCATCTGTTGCTGCCATTTATTGTTTCCATTGCCTGATGGTTTTATGTTGTAAGCCACCCTGAGCCCACTTGTGGGGTAGGGCGGGGTATACGTTAAATTGATAAATAATAATAAATGAACCGTTTCCTATTTGTGCCATCACTGAGGGTGGTGAGCAGATGTGCCCGGGCATTTCCCATCAGTTACATTTACAGTTTGGAACAGGCTCCTAGAAACAGCGTACATGGCGTCATCTCTGCCAGGTTTTCCAAAGACGGCACGATTTCTTGAAAGGCCTCTGGCTGCTAGTTTTAAAATGGGGTTTCTTTGTGTGTTTTTAAAGCCGTAATTAGCATCAGGTTGCTTCTTTTATTTCTGTGACGTTGCTTTCGATGTATATTCTGTGTTTTAACTGTGATATGATTTTAATGTGATTGTGATAGTAAGCCACCTTTAGCTTCTGTGGAAAGGCGAGGCGGTTTAAAAAATGTGTATGCTTACATGTAGATGGCCGTGTGTACGGCTTGTATGGTGATGCAGCAGGCAGTTTTGATTAGCTGAACCCCCTGGGAGTGTACCCAGGGCAAATGAAGAGTTGTCACTGATTCCCCCTTCCCACTGCATGCCCACCCTCAAGTTATTTGTCAGGGTCCACTCTCTCCACCCCTTGCATAATTTTATAAACTTCTGTCATGCCCCCCCTTAGTGGTCTCTTCTCTAAGCTGAAAAGTCCCAGACTCTTC
>NW_015169829.1:177459-194771 GCF_001447785.1 Gekko japonicus | reverse complement strand
CTGGATAAGCATATGGAGCAGAAGTCCATCAGTGGCTATTAGCCACAAGGTATAGATAGGAACTCTGGGTCTGGGGCAAGTGATGTTCTGTCTTCTTGGTGCTTGGGGGTGGGCAACAGTGGGAGGGCTCCTAGTGTCCTGGCCCCACTGGTGGACCTCCTGATGGCACCTGGTATTTCTGGCCACTGTGTGACACAGAGTGTTGGACTGGATGGGCCATTGGCCTGATCCAACATTGGCTTCTCTTATGTTCTTATGCTTGGGTGAGTAGTGCTGAGCAAAACTAGTGGCAGATAAGTTCCCCAGGGCCTTTGCCCTGAAGAGCTGCTGATAGCCAAGATCAACACTAGCAAGATCAACCCCAAGGACTGCTCACCTCAGACCTGGCCAGTGGTGGCGACAGTGGGTGGTTGCAGGCTTGGCTTTTGCAGCTGGCCGGGTCCAAGCCCAGGCCCTTAAAGTCCCAGTCAGCCTTTGGGCCAGACTAGTTCAGAAGAGTGTGTCCCACATTCACGATATTCTTCCTGATAAACCCCTGCTTAGTTTCCCCCGAAGCTGTGACTTCCCTGGAATTCAGTTTAAGGTCGTATTTGTCAAAGTATGCCCCCCCCATCCCATTTGTCTGATCAAGTGTAACACAGACGTCTGTCAAGGTGATCAATGGACATATCTGGGTATTTATTAATGCCTTTCAAACCAACTGTTTCTCATTAGATGCATTTCTACAAAGTGCTCCCATGGCATTCTCTGCCTTGCTGATGGCAACATCTGTTGAAAGACAAATCTGTTAGGGCTTGAACATTAAAACGTTACATATACCCCATTAGGCTTTCTTAGAAACAAAGTGGAAAGACACCCCCCCACCCGGACACTCAGTAGCCTTCAAAAAGAGATGTGTTTATGGCCCAATCCTTTTTTTTTTAAAACAAAGCAAAATGCTTAGAATCTTGTTATAATACTATGTAAACTTCCTTAAGCTCCCTGCTCCAGTGAGGAGGGCAGGATATAAATTAAATTAATAAAAATAAATAAGTACACCCTAAAAGCTGCGGTGGCTCAAGTAGTTAAGACGCTGAACTGCAGGCTGTGGAAGGTCGGTAGTTCAGCAGTTCGAGACCCGGGTGCCGCATGACGGAGTGAGCTCCCGTCTCTAGTTCCAGCTCCTGCCAACCTAGCAGTTCGAAAGCAAGAAATTGCAAGTAGATAAATAGGTACCACTTCAGTGGGAAGGTAACAGTGTTCCGTGCGCCTTGGTGTTTAGTCATGCCGCCCACATGACCACGGAAACGTCTTTGGACAGCGCTGGCTCTTTGGCTTTGAAACGGAGATTAGCACCGCAACCCTAGAGTCGGACTTGACTGGCTTTCGAGCAAGGGAACCTTTACCTTTAAAAGTTTAAAAGCTTAAAACTTCCCCCCCTGCTGCTGAAGTAGTATTATTAACTGCACATATCTCAGTTAGTAGCTTACCTACTAGAGGGTAAACAGAGACATGGGGCAGAATCCTGTGATGTGCAGGCAGAAATGTAAATGGGCTTAGCACCGTGCCACTTGCTCCAGATGTTGCGCAAAACCTAACATTTCCCCCCCCCCGAATTTGGTTGTACAATATCTCGCTCAGGCAGAAACACAAGTAGAGCCATCAATAAATTTAACTTACTGCAGGTGTCTACTGTCGTCTTCTTCTTGCACTTCTGCTTGCTCAGAACCCTTTGTTTCAGATCTCAGCCCTTCAGATGTTTTCCAGTATGTTGGCCTTGTAGATATAACTAAAGTTATTAACACCGGTGTGGAAAAATGTAGGGCCCTGCCTTTAGAAGGCTTGGTGATGGTGGGAAGCATTGTCAGTTTGCAGCCAACTCGCGGTGACCCCATGAACAGTGTTCCCCTCTAAGCTGAGTTAGTGTGAGCCAGGTCACAGTTTTTTAGCCTCCGGCTCACACATTTTTGTCTTCGCTCAGGAAGGAGAGCTCCAGAGCAAACTAATTGATGCAGCAGCCAAATCGCTCGCTCACAGCTTTAATGCCAGTAGCTCAGCAAGTAGAATTTTTGCTCACAAGACTCCACAGCTTAGGGGGAACATTGCGCCATGAGGTTTTCAAAGCAAGAGATGAACACCGGTGGTTTGCCATTGCCTGCCTCTGCGTAGTGACCCTGGACTTCCTTGGTGGTCAAAACACTAACCAGGGCCGACCCTGCTCAGCTTCCTACGGCATCCACATAGGGGTTTCAAGGGAAGAGTCGTTTGGAGGTGGTTTGCCATTGTCTGTCTCTGCGTAGCAACCCTGGACTTTGTTAGTGGTCTCCCATCCAAACACTGGCCAGGACCCTGCTTAGCTTCCGAGACTTGATGAGATCGGGCTAGCCTGGAGCGTCTAGCCTGGGCTAGCCTGGACCCTGCTTAGCTTCCGAGACTTGATGAGATTGGGCTAGCCTGGAGCGTCTAGGTCAGGGCATTAGGAGGCTTAGCACCATTTATTTACTAATTTGAGGGCTGGATCTGAAACTATGATGACCAAGTAAATAGGAACTCAGTACTGTTTCCTGGAGGAGGCCACTGAACCTGGACCAGTGGTAATGCCTCTGTCAGGTTTTTGTGAAGGTACACTTTCTCAAACCATAATCTTGTAGTCTTCATTGTGAGGCTCTCCCTCCCCAGTCTCTGAAATTAGAGGAAGGAATTTAATTAGACCGTTCTGTGCTTTACTGATGCCGTTTTCCATTGGTGTGTTCACATGAGCTGCATTGGTGCCAGACTTCGCAGCAATGTGGCAACATGTGTAATATCTAACAGACAAAAGTAATCTCTGGCGGCTTCAATTCGATTGGCTTCTTCTGTCATGGGAAACTTAATTAAAAGGGGGAGGGTATGCTTGTCAAAATTCTATGGATTTGTTCTTCCTCCAGCGGGTATTTCCCCAATTAAGGGGGCTCCTTCCCCTTGCCAGCCACCTGGCTGGTGCCAGAAAGCTGCCCAACAGCCTGATCTTAGGTCTGCTTAGTAGGACAAAAAGACTCCCTAGGTTCAGTCCCAGTAAGTGTGCCTAGGATGATAGAATAAGTTTTGGCAGCAACCACAAATATCCTTGCCATTGAAAGCATTTGGCAAGGCAAAATGCTAACAAGGCTTCCAGGTGTGGCCTCGGGGGAAAGAAGAAGAAGAGATTGGATTTATACCCCACCCTTCACTACCCGAAGGAGTCTCAGAGCGGCTGACAAACTCCTTTCCCTTCCCCTCCCCACAACAGACACCCTATGAGGTAGGTGGGACTGAGAGAGCTCTCTCGAGCATTGCCCTTGAGGGAACAGCTCTGACAGAACTATGGCTTGCCCAAGGTCATCCAGCCAGGTGCAGGTGGAGGAGTGGGGAATCAGACCCAGTTCTCCCAGATTAGAGTCCACGCACTTAACCACGACACCAAACTAGCTCTCAGTTGTAGCCAGTGCTCCCTCTAAACTGTTGAGTCTTGTAAGCAAGATTTTTACTTTGTGAGCTACTGAGATTAAAGTTGTGAGCAAGCGATTTGGCTGCTGCATAAGTTAGTTTGCTCTGGAGCCATCCATTCCTGAGCTAAGACAAAAATGTGTGAGCCAGAGGCTAAAAAACTGTGCGCTAACTCACACTCACTCAGTTTAGAGGGAACACTGGTTGCAGCTCTTAAATGATCCCCAGAAGTTGGGGGGGAGGGCAGGAATCCTCCCGCCCCCCTTCCTCCCTTTCAAGCTCCTGGTCATTCTGTGCATGCTCCTTTCCAGTTCCTGAATTCCCATGAGCGACGTTGGTCCTCCGGGAGTACAAATTCAGGACATGTGATCTCGTCCACTTCTGCCACCTCAGGGGGGAGTGGCATCGTCATCCCCCACAGAGTCTGCCCCTGCTCCAGGTGAGCCAGGTGAGAGACGGACGGATACCTGAACTTGCTGCGTGAGTTTCAGGGTCAACTGGAATCAGACTTTCCCCCAGCTTCCTAGCAAGTCTAGTTTCAGAGGGTGCCCCCCCCCCCGGTTGGTCTGCAGTAGAACAGCTCTGTTTGAGTCAAGTAGCACCTTAGAGACTGGGAAGATTTTCAGGATCTAAACTTTCAACAGTCAAATCTACTGACGAAGGAAGCCTTAGCTCTCAAAAGCTCATACCCCCAAAATATTGTTAGTCTCCAAGGTGCTATTGAACTCGTATATAGCAAGTCTAAGCTTAGCTTCACAAGGAAAACCTATTACTGAAGGCCGGGATTAAGTGGTAGAAGGCAGGATGAGGAGGAAAGAGGCGCTCCTAAAGTCTCATGGGAATTCATCGGTAAGCAATGGGTAACATATCCGTTAACACAAGATCATAAAGAACTAGTGGTAAAGTTAAAACTATATTTAGCTAGATATTGACCAATTTATTAAGCAATATAAAAGTTGTTGGCACATAATAATAATATAATAATAATATTTCTGAATTACCCCATCCCTGAGTACAGAGGGCTCTGGGCGATTCACAAGAAGTTAAAAACATACAAAATAAGATTAAATTGACAGTCAATTGATCTTAATTACTCAGTCAACAGTGGGAGGGCTTCTAATGTCCTGGCCCCACTGGTGGACCTCCTGATTGCACTGGTATTTCTGGCCACTGTGTGACACAGAGTGTTGGACTGGATGGGCCTTTGGCCTGATCCAACATTGGCGTTTCTTATGTTCTTAGTCTCCAGATGTCGTCTGCAGTTCAACTTAAAAACCTGCCCTGAGCTGTTCTTCCATCTCATGGGCAGGTTAAGGAGGAGGCTGAAGCGGGCAAGGTAGGAGTCAAGAGAAGGGTGCCAGCTACGATGGAAACCGTCACTGTCCTCAACCAAAAGCCTGGCGGAACATCTCTGCCTTACAGTCCCTGCGGAACTGCATTAGGGCCCTGATGGAATTTGCCAGAGAGTTCCACCAAATTGGCGCCAGGGCCAAGAAAGCCCTGGCTCTGGTCAAGGACAGCCGGATATCATTAGGGCCTGGGATCACCAGCAGATTGCTCTCAGCAGAGCGTAATGCTCTCCCAGGGACATACCAGAGGAGACGGTCCCAAAGATGTGCTGGTCCCAGACGGCTAATGAAATGCACCAAGGGGTCTTCTGATACTTAAAATGTATCTACTTGGCCTGCTTTTACACTCCAAATGCTGAATGTGGGACCTGGTTAACTACCACATTCCATTGAAAATTACTTTTGAGTGTGTATAAAACTCCCTCACCTGGCTAGCCAGGTCTCGGAAGCTAAGCACGGTTGGCCCTAGTTACTACTTGTATGGGAGACCACCAAGAAAGTCCAGGGATACTACGCGGAGGCAGGCAATGGCAAACCACTTCTGTTCACCTCTTGCCTTGAAAACTGTATGGAATCGCCCTAAATTGGCTGTGACTTGACGGGCATTTTCCCACCGCCACACGTGTCTAGAACAGACACAAGGATCTTGCCAGATACCAGTAATGGCAAAAGGAGTTGACCTCCTTTCAGTGGGATTGAAGGTCTTAGTCTGATTTGAGCTCTCACTTCAAAGGTAGTTTAACATTTAGCCCTTTATCAAGGGCTAAACATTGTGTGAAGGTCACTTACGGAATGAGAAGCTTAATGTAAAAACTATGGTTTATCTCCGCCAGCAGCTGTTGTCAGGGTCATTTCCGCACGTTATCACAGCAGCAACGTGTAAGTTTCCCACAAAGTGTAGCCTTAATAGGGAGCCACTTCTTGTGGCATGTCCTTGGCATACCCACAGTTCCAAACTCCTGTTTTGCTACCTTCACACACTGTATTTTTAAGCATTTGACTTAAAACCACAGCATGTGAAGTGGCCCGCATCCAGGGGATTTTCTGGAGGTTGTTATGCTGAAACTGGAAAACCTGTTTTTTGAAAAGCACCCGAATCTCTCAAGCTGTAACTCTCAGCAAGAATGTTTTCAGCTTAGCGGAGGAATGTTGGAGCTTTTAAAAATAGGATTCCAGTTTCACTGGCGTAAGATGGGCTTTAGCAGACTCTTCTTATGTAATATGGCAAACCGCTTTCAGTAAAAATTTCTTCTAAGGCATCAAAGGGACGAGTCTACCATGTGCATATAATTCTTTCTCCTTTCCCTGCGTACATAATACAAAAATATATAACATGACCAGACAGAACTCTCCAGGACAGCAAGAGGTTTAGCATTTCAAGAACCAGTGGTAGGCCTAATTTTGCTTCAGTTCAAATCTCTGATTTACTTAAAATTCAGAATATATCCATTTATATGCAGAACTGGCCAAATTAGAATAAATGTGCCGCACTTGAATCCTCAAACACAGAAAACATTAACATGAAGATGTCAAACCTAATTAAGGGCACACTTTAAAGGATTCTTGAGCTCCACTTGATGAGTGCTATTTAAAGGGAATCCGTGGGTTGTTGGAGAATATGAGATGTGTGTCTTGCCTTCCCTTTTGGTGCTGTAATCCACACTAAACCATTAAGTCATTCTCTGAGTTATTGTATTTATTTATTTATTGCCAAGTAGATTTTGGTTTGGGCAAAGCCGAAGCCAGGAATCCCCAGCTTTGCTAAGCCTGCAAGCCATTTTGGAACTTTCAAAGAAATTGTAATGAGTACTATCAATAAGAGGTCATCTAGGATGCCAGGATTTAAAGGGCACAAAAGTTAGTGAGTTTCTTTAATTAAAAATATATATTTGTTTGTTGTTCCTTATGAAATATTAATGAAAAGCAAATAAAAATATAAAAATACAGATTCTGTTTCCTTTGAACGGCCAGTCAGTAAATAAAGGTAAAAGTTCATGTTGGACTTTGCATTTTTCTGTATATTGAATAGAGGTGCCAAAGTCATAAGTCTGCCTCAGGCACCAAGAAACCCTTGGGCTGGCGCTGCTGCTGTCAGGGGCACTTTGGTATTTTTGTTTCTCCAAGTGTGGGGGAAATCTATCATTTTGCAAGAATTTTAACTTTTCATTCAGAGGTGGGTGGTGTAGAGGGTATCTCCTCTCCCACCTATACATATTTCTTAAGGTGGTGTTTCATTTGAATGACGCACTGCTCTGTCGGGGATTGCTGACATAAACCATGCAGGACGGGTCACCTATAAGAGAATCAAAACCACGTACGTTTCATTTAAAACCAGAAGTCCAAAACCTATAGGTTGAAATGAATGGGAGAAATCGAGAAGCTAAGACGGGTTCCCCCAGCGTGGTTCCTGTGAGCACCCTGGTACCCACCAGTATTTCCTCTGGTGCCCGCTGAACATAAGAACATAAGAGAAGTCAATGTTGGATCAGGCCAACGGCCTATCTAGTCCAATACTCTGTCACACAGTGACCAAAAGTACCAGGTGCCATCAGGAAGTCCAGCAGTGGGGCCAGGACACTAGAAGCCCTCCCACTGTTCCCGCATCACTTGCCCCCGACTGAGAGTTCCTATCTCTACCTTGTGGCTAATAGCCACTGATGAACTTCTGCTCCATATCTATATATCTAATAGCCAAATTGCCCCCTCCGTGTGGATGTCTAAATCTGCACATCAGGGGCACCTGGAGGGTAAACAGATGTTCCTGTACACTTGGGGCAGTCCCCAAGTGTGCAGAGAAATCTGAGAAGTTTAAAAAAGAATAGTGGGGTATTTAAATCCCCCCAAAACTGAAAGTGCATTCTTGTGCATGCGTGGAGAATGGACTTGCCGTTTGGAACTTTGGTGGAGCTTGCTGCTAGCAGCTGCGAGGGAGTCAGGGGAGCCTTGGTGGGCAGGCAGCTGGGAGCCATGCAGGGCTCGCCACCGTTGCTGCTGTGGGGGGAAAGAAGCCTGGGCGGGTGGGTGGCTGGAAGCCGCACGGGGCTTGCCGCTGTTGCTGCTGGCGGGGGAGGGGGAAGCCTGGCGGCCCGGCAGCTAGGAGCCACACAGGGCTCGCCGCTGTTGCTGCTCGCGGTGGCGGGAGGGAAAAACCTTCAAGGGCTGGTGGCTAGACCCAGCCATTGCTGTTGTTGTTGGGTGGGTGCGGGGAAGCCTGGCTAGCCCAGCGGACCGCCTGCTTTGCTCACCTGCAGCCGCTGCCGCGTCCTCCTCTGCACAGAGCTCCTGCTGCTTCAGCAGGCGAGCCACCCAGGAGCCTCCCGGAATACTCCCCCCCGCGCGCGCAAGTATCGCAGGTCCCGCTTCTTGTGCTTCTCTAATTCCCTCTTGAAGCTGTCCATGCTTGTAGCTGCCACCACCTCCTGTGGCAGTGAATCACTCTTTGGGTGAAGAAGGACTTCCTTTTATCCGTTCTAACCTGACCACTCAGTAATTTCATGGAGTGCCCACAAGTTCTTGTATTGTGAGAAAGGGAGAAAAGTACCTCTTTTTGCCTTTCATTGCTGGTTCGAAACAGCTACTTTAGGCGCTCAGCTGAAGTCTTGAACATATTGGGGGAGGTTTGAACACTTGTCCTTTAAACTGGGAACTCCCAGGCCAAATCACAAATTGGGTCCAAAACCCGTCTGTTTATTGTGTGGCCCGGAGGTTGGCTGTTCTAGAAACACGAGGTCTAACTTTCTGGGGTGGGCACGATGTTAATTTTGGGCTCGGGCCTTCCCCCCCACCCCCCAAAAAAACAATTTATTAGGATGTAATAAAAAAAAGTTCAAACATATATCAAAACTTATGCAATCATATATCCTTCCCTCCTCCCTTCCCCCCCCCCTTCTCGGCTTCCCACAGTGCTCCAACCTCCGGCCCAATTCTTAAATTTTCTTCATACCTCCATTTCTCCTTATTCACATCCACAGGTAACTTATCCTTCAACTGTTATTCTTATACATTTATCTATTTTCTACTATCCTTTAATTTTTAATAATTCTCAAAGGAAAGTAAATTGTCCTTTACATCCCAGTATTTTTCCAAATAGTCTTTAAAGTCTTTCCAGTCTGCAAAAAATTCTTCTGCTTCCCCCCCCCCCCCAAAAAAAGTGTCTCAAGTGTTCTGGGGTTGCCGTCTTGTTAACGCTGCCCTTTCCCCCTCCAGGATTATGACGATGGATACGGCACTTCATATGACGAGCAGAGTTATGATTCCTATGATAACAGCTATAGTACCTCAGCACAAAGGTAAGGGAGAGTTCTTAATGCATTTAGGATGATTGTAGATTCAGAACTTATTGTCAAGGGCAGAGGTTTGGCTAGGCAGTTGCACTCTTGACGCCTCTGGCTTTGTCAACGTGCAGAGGATCCATGTGTGTGTAAGAGCGTCATGTCTTGGTCACTTTGGAAGTCACATTCACTTGTAGCAATTTTTGTTCCCATCTTTGCATGCTTCAGATAACTCTGCCATTCTAATGGCATCACTTATCCTGGTTTGTAAGTCCAGCCCAGCCCCCCCCCCCCAGCCTATCTACCACTTGCTCTTGGCAAAATTTCAGCCCTTGATTGACTTCTAGATCATGTGAACAGATTGCAGTTTCACATTCAAGGGTGAGAATATGCAGGTAGATAACTGAGTGTATAAATGTTAAACCATTTGTGACTTCATTTCAACAACACAAAAAAGTGACTTTGTCGGTTTAAAGTGCACTAAATAAGTAAATGTGAAAGCTTATTTGCAGCATCATGAACCTTGCATTGTGTGTGTGTGTGTGAGAGAGAGAGAGAGAGAGAGAAGGTAAATATTAAATCCCAAAGCGTCTATGATTTTTAATTGGCAATATTTTCAGAACTTTGTCATGCACTTTCTTGTGCAGCTCATGGAACATGGAAGGGTGGTGTTTTGTTTTGTTTTTTAAGTGACTTAAAAGAATTACTTCTGACAGTCCAGTTAGGATCTACATTGAGATCTTTTTGTGAGTTATACTAAGAGAGAGAGAGAGAAGGTAAATATTAAATCCCAAAGCGTCTATGATTTTTAATTGGCAATATTTTCAGAACTTTGTCATGCACTTTCTTGTGCAGCTCATGGAACATGGAAGGGTGGTGTTTTGTTTTGTTTTTTAAGTGACTTATATTTTGATAAGACATGCCATTTCAGCTGTAGGGGTCCTCATCTGTTATATGAGAGTGGACCGCGGAGCCAACATGATTTCCATGTCCATGACTTTGCCTTCGTGGGTCGTTCTCATTGGCACTAAGCCACATAACTAGCAGAATCGGTGAATTGTTAAAAGAATTACTTCTGACAGCCCAGTTAGGATGTACATTGAGATCTTTTTGTGAGTTATACTGGCTTTAGTCGTTTGGCTCCCTTGGGCTGGCTGATCGGAATGCGATGATTGTGCAGCAGAAGCAGACATTGGGGGGGAGGGGCTTTGCCCTTTTGCGCTGTCTCGTTTCAGCTGGGCCTCTACCTGTGCAAAGCCCCATGGGCAAGTTCCTGTGCTTTGCCAGCATCCGTCTTCAAATCAAGCCATAGGCGAGAAAGATTATGGTAATTGCTTAACACTGAAGGGTAACACTCAGTGGAAGTCAGCCACACCAAGCTGACACATTCTTAATAAGACAACCTGATGCTAAGCCAGTTCAGTTTTCTGCAGTGAATGCTGAGAACAATAATATTGGGGTGTACGTTACTGGGCACTTTTCTAAGTTGTCCTTTGGTGATTTGGGACAAACTGTGTGATAGTTTAGCTCAGGGGTGTTAAACATAAGGCCCGGGTGCCGGAACCGGCCCGTCTAGGGCTCTTACCCAGCTTGCAAGCAACTGGTGTGTATGGAAATGTAAGGTACTCTGCCTTTTATGATATTCTTTGGGGGGAAAACTAGTCTTACATATGATTAAATACATTTATTGGGGCTTTTGTGGGTTCCCCAGTAAATCAATTGGTTTCACTGCTAGAAATAAAAAATTTTTGTTTTGTATTTTGAGTTAAAAAATAATACTGTTAATTGGGTTTGCCTATGTTTATAAAGTTTATATCTCTGGTAGCTGGCATTACATTTTACTAGGAGTAACGCTCATTGTGGGAGGAAATACAACAAGCTCTAGAAGGAAGCTCCACGTGAGTGTCCCGGCTGTGGTTGGTGGGGTGGCAGAGGGAAGGGGAAAATAGAGAGAGGCAAGCCATGTTTCTTTCCTTCTGCTTAGCTATAAGGCAGGGCTGTCTCAAGTCATTTTGCTGCCCCAAGTGGGTAGTATGGGAGGACAGCCTCATGGTAACAGGTATGGTTCCCTCCACCCCTGATGTTTTTGAGGGGGGGTTATGCAGTGACAGCTAAGGTAGAAAAGCACCTCCTCCTATGCCATGTTTTCTAGGTTCCAAGGGTATGAAAAGTGGCTCCTTAGCCAATTGCATGGTTGCTAACTCTGGGTTGGGAAATACCTGTAGATTTGAGGGGTAGAGTCTGGGGAGGGCAGGGTTTGGGGTGCGGAGGGACTTCAGCAGGGTATAATGCCATAGAGTCCACTGCCCAAAGTAGCCATTGTCTCCAGGAGAACTGATCTTGGTCATCTGGAGATCATTTGTAATAACTGGGAAATTTTCTGTAGGGGAAATTATGAGTTGTGGCCGGGTGAACATGGTGATTTCTGGGAGGACTCCAGGCCCCACAGGGAGATTGGCAACTCCAGTGACGGTTTAAGGGAAGATTGGGATATGTATTTTACCTCAGGACACATTCAGTGACTCCCAACAGCAACAGCAAACTGTTTAGAATGTTAGAGGCAAAGGCCAATCAGGCCGCATATGCAAACGACCTCTGTGTTCCGACTGGCTATGGAAGGGGAGAGGAACAGCAAACTTTTTAGTATGTTGGAGGTGGGACTCTTGCAACGCAGCCAGTGGATAGGGACACCTTCTGAGTGACAGATCAGGGAACCTACTGATTTGGGAGCGTGTGGAATGTTCACAAAGTGCCACCACAAAAATACAATTATATATAAGGAGAGATGGCACACATGGCCCAGCCCAACAAAGTGACATTGATGTCAGATCTGGTCCTCGTAACAAATGAGTTTGACACCTCTGGTCTAGGTGGTACGAGTCTGATTTTAACACAGAGTTAATGCAAGCAAAAGGCTGGATGGTTCTGTAGGAGATCAGCAGGTTTTTGTACGAGACATTCACCAACCTTATTCCTTTCCTGAAAACTTATTTACATGGTTAGGAGTTGATGGAGTTTTTCCTGTGCAAACAGTTCTGTCTGACACTAACCCGAACTGCAGTTCAGAAAGCAGCATGGTGTAGTAATCAGAGTGTCAGACTAAGATCTGAGAGACCCCAGGTTCGAATCCCCATTCTGCCACAGAAGAAGCTTGCTGGGTGCCCTCAGGCCAGTCACATTCTCAGCCTATCCTATCTCACAGGGTTGTTGTGAGGAGAAAATGGAGAATGGGGTCCCACTGGGAAGAAAAATAGGGTCTAGATGAAATAAATGTACGTTCAACTCCTCCCGCACTCGGTAGCCTCCTTGGTTTTTGTGCCTGCATTAATGCACGTGTTACATAAATGCCTTTATACCATCTTTGTTCACTTAACTCCCAGGATGGAGCACTGCTGAATTACATTATAATACCCATTGAGCTCTGCACTGCACAGTAATCTTACTCGGCTTTAGAGTCGGAAGAATCCAGGGCTTTTGAATGGCGCAGAACGTAAATACTAGAGCAATTTCATCACAGAATCCCCCTGATTAGAGCCTAATGGGAGGACAGGGTTTTAAAGAAGGGCTTTATTCCTTAAGATCTGCAAACTGCCGTTTAGGCACATTTCTGCGAAGACAAATTGTGTGCCGAAGAACGAAATCTGTTTGAAAACATTGCATTACAGAAAATTAGGCCAAGGGCCCGTGGGCCTGGAGGGCTTCCGCCGCTTTGCTGCGCGAGCGTTTGCCGAGGCGATAATGGGGGCAAATGCAAACTGCCGCTAATAAATCAGTTGTCGATGTCGACTCCCTATTTAATGTTCTCCAGAATACATAAGATTTATCACAGAGGAATTGTGGGATAATGGTAAGAGTATGGAAACAAAGTCCGCCGGGGAGATGTACTACATCATTTGGATTTAACGCTGCCATCTGCTTAATAGTACCGAGATGACTACAGAGGTACTTATGATCAACCATTCATAGCAGTGACAGATGCTGCTGAGAGAGAACATGGCAGAGAATGAGGTTTGTTACTAAAATTCAGATTATGTAACAAGGTTGCTGGAACGGGGGGGGGGGGTTGTATTTTGGTACCTGCCCAGTGACACCGCTTTTCATTTTCACTTTGAATCAAATTGGCCCTGGGAAGAGGCAAATGAATTTTGCAGAACATTTGGCTTTGTTGTGGGTTAGTTCTTGTGAGCCTTGTGAAGGGTGGCGGTACGAGCAGGGGTGACTTTGAGAAAACCGTCGCTTGGTCTTCTAGTTGCTTCTCTGAATTTTGGCACAGTAGGGTTTCCTTGCTTTGAGACCAATTGTGTATGTGTGTGTGAAGTGCCGTCAAATTGCAGCCTCTTATGGCGAGAGCCAGTTTGGTGTAGTGGTTAAGTCCGCAGACTCTAATCTGGGAGAACCGGGTTTGATTCCCCACTCCTCCACTTGCAGCTGCTGGATGACCTTGGGCAAGCCCTAGTCCTGCCACAGCTGTCCTTGAAAAAGAGCAGTTTCTGTCAAGAGCTCTCTCAGCCCCACCTACCTCACAGGGTGTCTGTTGTGGGGAGGGGAAGGGAAAGGAGATTGTAAGCCGCTCTGAGACTCCCTTGGGTGATGAAGGGTGGGGTATAAATCCAGGCCCTTCTTCTCTTCTTCATGGAGTTTCCAAGGCATGAGAACAACAGAGGTGGTTTGCCATTGTCTGCCTCTGCATAGCAACCGTGGGCTTCCTTGGCAGTCACCCATCCAAATAGTAACCAGGGCTGACCTTGCTTAGCTTCTGAGATCTGGTAAGATCGAGCTAGCATGGGCAGTCCAAGTCATCTGTCAAGATGAAGTTCTGGTTGTTAGTCTGTTTGTGATCGTAGAACCCATTTGAGAAATACGCATTTGCCCTTTTTGTAAAAATGCCACATGGTAAGCAAATGCTGTGCTTGAAGCTACTGCGTTGGTTGCAGCAGAGGACTAAATTAAACACATGAGACAGACAAATAGAGGATAACTCTGGTTTAAAGCAATGAGCGCATTGTGGGGAAGAATGATTTCACACATCAAAGCCGCAGTACCTCTTAGCAAGAGGCTGAGATCACCAGAGCTGTGGTCTGTGCCGCCTTACAGTTATCAATCACAGGCCGAATTGTTTGTATGCTTCTGGAAAGGCGAGCCAGTAAAATTCTTCAGACACCTTTTTTTTTTTGCTTTGCTTTGCTTTGTTTTTAAAGAGTGCTTCAATTAGAATATTTGAGTTCAGAGATGCTCACTGGAGGCAGATGTTCGGAAGTGGTGGTGTTGAGATTTAAAAGTTGCACTAAAATATAATGGCAAACATTGTGTTTCCAGTGCTCTGAATTATATTTAAGTCCACCAAATGCCTCCAAGGCATGCCCAAATGCATATTCTAAGCCTGCAACCTTGCACTGAGTTATTAGTCCTGTCGAGTTTCAACCGGGGCTTGATACCTAAAACGGGATGTGCCGCCGCCCAAACTAGTCTGGAAAAGCAATGCTTTTGGTTCCGAACAGCTTGCGCCCCCAGTCTGAGAATGTGTGGGGAGGCGGTGGGCTTCGGCAACAGAAGGGCCTTAGAAGCAGTCTCTCTTTGAGGCTGAGGACAGGGTCAAATTGGGCCGGCTTCAGTAGGGCACACGTCAGCGGCAGCCTCATGTGACCGAGTGATGCTTCTTGGTTATCAAGTGTTTACAGTAGCGTAGCGGCACGCCATAACTCATAGGGTATTGCTGACAAAGCAAGCCAGCTGATGGTGTTGCAGATACATAGATCAGCCGTGTAAGTAGCAGCAGTCCTAGCGCAGTACTCACTACATGTCTCATCGTATTGATTGGATTAACCTGTATCAGGGGTCACCAACATGCGCCCGTGGGCGCCACGGTGTCTGCTAACATCTTTCCTGGAACCCACCGAGTGTTTCTAGAAAGTGGGCAGGGCCAAGTGGAACCTTTGCAGAGCAAGGGGCATCTGATTGGCCATCAGAGATCTGACTGGCTGTGCAGGTTAAAAAAAAAGAAGAAGAAGAGATTGGATTTATACCCCGCCCTTCACTTGGAGTCTCAGAGTGGCTTACAAACTCCTTTCCCTTCCCTTCCCCACAACAGACACCCTGTGAGGTGGGTGGGGCTGAGAGAGCTCTGACACAAACTGCTCTTTTTCAAGGACAGCTGTGCCAGAGCTTGTGACTGACCCAAGGTCACACCAGCAGCTGCAAGTGGAGGAGTGGGGAATCAAACCCGGTCCTCCCAGATTAGAGTCCGCACACTTAACCACTACACCAAACTGGTGTAGAGTTGCTTCAGCACTATGTACATGCAAGTAGGTGTTTTTTAAACAATACGTTCGTTTTAAAAGTCGTCCTGTTAAACAGCCTCTGCCTGATGCGTTGAAGAGTGACTATTTAAGAGTTCTTCCATGACCTCACTCCTTGATATTTTATGCTTGGCATCTCCTCCTCTACTGGCAGCCATTTTGTACGTCCACTCACTGCCCTGGGGTCAGCATTCCAAAGGTGCCCACAGGCTCAAAAAGTATGGGGAGCCACCCTGACCTGGATAGCCCAGGCAAGCCCAATCTGGTCAGAACTCGGAAGCGAAGCAGGGTCGACTCTGGCAAGTACTTGGATGGGAGACCTCCCTGGAATACCAGAGGCAGGAGGCAGGGACAGGCTTTATTCAGCCACCTCTCTGAATATCCTCCAGGCCCCCAGTAGGGGTCAGTCATCAGAGGTCGCCATGACTTCCAGGTGCACACACACGCACATGCACATACAAAGAAATCCAAAAAAAGTAACCCCCTCAAAAAAAAAAGTGCGGGGAGCCGTGTAATCCACTATGAATCTTGGTGAGTACAAATATAGAAAATAAAGGTATAAAAACGCATGTGCCCTATCACTGGGGACATTGGCCACAGAGAACACGTAGTACAGCCGACTTGTACTTCCTGTTCTTTTAACTTCTGTCAGTATGCGAAATTGATTTCGGGAATGACGGTGATCAGCAAGGGACAGGAAGCACATCTCAGCGACATCCTCTGTCCCTCTACCTTTCATTCTTTTTTCTTTTTCATTCAGGAGGACAAGGGGTGATACCAGGCTAAGCTTTCCCCGCAGAGAATTGGTTGACGGAGTAGGAAGTTATGTCAGTGGCACTGAAATACGTTCCAGGCATTCCAGTCGTCAGAGAGCCAGGCGGTATCAGAACTTTTGGGTGGGAGCTTGGCTCAGTGGCGGAGCATCTGCTCTGCATGCAGAAGGTTCAGTCCTCCAGTTAAATAAGGTAGCGGGTGATCTGAGAAGCCTTTGACTGAGACCCTGGAGGGTCACCGCCAGTCTGAGTAGACATTGCTGACCTTGATAGACGAACGGCTTGTCTTGTTAAGACAACTTCATATGTTTGTATTCAGCCATATGTTTCTAATGTGGAAATAACCTTTTCAAGTGGGATCGGAACTGACAGGCAGCGTAGAAGGGAGCATTGGCCGGGCCATCAGGTGTCGTGCACGTACCTGTGCGGTTGAAATCTGGGTGCCATTAACCATCAGTCACATTGAATCAGGGCCGATGTAGGCATTTTAGACATCCACGATCGCAGCCGGAAAGCCCTTTTTCCCGTGGCCTGTCCCCAGAGTTGGGAGTTAAATACCTCTTCCATGAGCACCATTCCAAACACATAGATTGTCCACATAACAGTGTCGTGTGCGCATGTTCCCCTTTGTGCCAGCATAGACATGGAGTTCAGAGGTCTTGGCGAAGGGGGTTGTCTCTTCATGCTGGACCGGGGGGGGGGTGCGTCAATGGTGAACACGTTTGAAGGCCATGGAGTTATGGGCTACACAGATTGCGTTAACGAGCTGAGCTAAGCATGGCACTTTGGTAGTGAGATTCAAGTCCAATAGCACCTCAGAGACCAACAAGATTTTCAGGGTGTAAGCTTTCGAGAGTCAATGCTCACTTCGTTGGGTGTCTGACAAAGGAAGCTTTGACTGTCGGAAGCTCTTGTTGATCTCTTGAGATGTTACTGGACTCTAATCTTAGCTGTTTTACTGCAGACCAAAATGGCTACCTTCTGAAACTATGTATTGTAATAGTGGTTGTGGCGGAACTGGCCTGATCTGGCCTGCAGGCCTTATTCCTCCCTGCCCTCCTAGGGGTTCCCAACTCCGGGGGCGGGGGGTTCCTTCCACTTTCAAGTAGGCCGCCACCACCATCTGATCGTTGTTGGGATTTCCCACTGAGAGGATCAGGACTCCCAGTTTCTCTTCCA
>NW_015169829.1:169667-175926 GCF_001447785.1 Gekko japonicus | reverse complement strand
ACTCCAGGAGAGAGCCAGGAGTCCCCTGCTCCAGCAACAGGTAAGACTTGGCAACCCTACTTTGCAGTCCGTACAGCGTTGCCCCGATGTATTCGGATGTGGTTTTGAGCTGCACTTTTTCTTCCCAGTTGAGAAAATGTGGAGCGAATGTTAAATGCGGAATCACCCACAGAAGTGAATGTGTTGCAGCCAGGGCTGAGGAAGATCAGGCTCTCCCGACCCTGTGCCTCCCCTGTGTTTAAGACAATATCAGAACTTCTGCTCTAAGGAAGGGCAAACACCAATTCTGGGAGGGGACCTCCGTTACTTTTTTGTGTGCTGTTGTGAGTCTACTGGGTAAGTTATGGCCCAAGCTAGCCAGAGCTGAAACTTGAGCAGGATTGACCCTGGTCACTACTTAAGTGGGAGGCTGCCAGGAAAGTCCAGGGTTGCTATGCAAAGGCAGGCGATAGCAAAACCACCGCTGAACGTCTCTTGCCTTGTGAGGAAAGGCTGATGAAGAGTCTGGGACTTTTCAGTTTAGAAAAGAGACGACTTAAGGAGGGGACATGACAGAGGTTTATAAAATTATGCATGGGGTGGAGAGAGTTGACAAAGAGAAATTTTCCTCCTTCTCCCCGAAGACTAGAACTCAAGGGCATCCAATGACGCTCATAGGCAGTAGGTTCAGGACAGACAAAAAGGAATACTTCTTTACACAGAGAACGATTAAAATGTGGGATTCGCTGGCAGAGGAAGCAGTGGTGCCCACAGCTTTAAAAGGGGAATAGATAGATTCCATGGAGGATAAGGTCTATCAGTGGCCTATCAGCCGTGGTGACTGAGGAGAACCTCCACAATTCAGAGGCACTAAGCCTCTGAATCCCAGTGCCAAGAGGTCTCAGTGCCCTGTTGCTGGTTGGCCACTGTTTGAGATGGGATGTTGGACTAGATGGACCTCTGGTCTGATCCAGCAGGGCTCTCCTTTTGGTGACATAATTAAGCTTCAACGTGGCAGCACTTGACATTAGATCGCATCTGGTGGGGGAAAGGCAAGACAGAAGCATTTTGAAATAAAATAAGATGTTTTTAAATTGCTCCAGTGAAATGACTTTTGTAAGGATGAGCTTTAACTGGAGCTTCCTTATCTTTGATAGAATTCTGCCCGGGAAGGGGGAGGGATCTACTGCTGGGACCTAAAGCTGTTTATATCATTCGCCTCTCCTCCATTTTTATCCTTAGTCACAACAGCCCTGTGTGGTAGGTTGGGCTCGGTGTGTGCGGCTGGCCCAAAGTCACCCATGGTTAAATGGGGATTTGAACCCACGCCGTAGTCTGACACTATAAGTGATCCATTAAATCATGCCACCGGTCACAATTTGTATACCTGTTGTCCATTTTGTCGTTCATTATGTCTCATTGTTCTGTCAGGCCTGCAAGGCGTTTTGGACTGCGTGTTCAAGTCTGCTTGCTTCAAACTCCAGAGCTTTCCTAAGTCTATCTGGTGTTGTGCTAAAATAAGCAGGTTTAGAATGGATAATCCACTGGATTATCCCGTGTAGATCTAATAGTGTTTTGTAACAGCAGAGGAGAAAGTGGTGTGCTGCTCTCTAAGAGGAAAGTCAGGAGGCCAAAAAATGAACACACAGAAGGCAGTTACCCTAATCTCATTGCCTCTGGCTCATGGAGGAGCCAGTTATCTGTAGGGAGCAGAGCTTTGCCTGGACAGGCAGCATGGGGAATGGACTACCAGAGGTTGGAGTTGTCTTCGGTGCAAAGTAGGAACATCACAAATGCTCCATTATAATAACATCAAGTACCGGGTGGGATGTGTGGGAGAATTGTTGTGGTTGTTCATCAGATGGTGGCTATCATATTAATTCCAAGGAACAGTCCAGGCACACTGTTCGTGTGCTGTGTGCAAACACCTGGGACCCCTATCTAAATCCAGATTCCCGGACATATGTATCCATGCCTGTAAAGATGCATAGTGATTAGAGAGTTGAACTAAGATCAGGGAGTGGTGGTGAAAAGTACCATCAAGGCACATCTAACTTTACAGTAACCCTGTAGGATTTTCAAGGCAAGAGTTATTGAGAGGTGGTTTGCCATTGCCTGCCTCTGCATAGCAGCCCTGGACTTTCTCGGTGGTCTCCCATCCAAGTACTAACCAAGGCTGACCCTACTTAGCTTCCAAGATCTGATGAGATCGGGCTGGCCTGGACCATTCAGGTCAGGGCAGAGATTATTAGAGGTCTTTCTCTCTCCCTAGGGTATGTTTGTGTTGTGATATACACCTGAGGGGTGTTAAGTGTGTGCCTGGAGATGTAAGCTGTAAATAAAAACTGACAAGAGACCTGTCTGTTTGTAAATGCATGAATACTTGTCTCCTTATTAAGGGTAGGTTATGGCTCTCTGAATGTACTTCACTGGCCAGGACCTGGGGTTTCCGCTCTTAATATACAACACAGCCCTCTGGTCCTACGGAAGAATTTAAATTCTTCAGTTACACAGAACTTATATCAGGCAGCCAAGCTTGTCATTTTTTTTTTACTTAGCTTGTTTCTCAGTGGCCATTGGCTTAACTTCATTAGACAGTTCTGTTTCTGTTTGACCGGACGCTAAGAACTTGAGGCTCTGTGCAGCCAGTGTACTTGAAGATCTTACCTCCAACATCCCAGTTGTTCCACACAAGTGATCTTGTTAAACACTGCACGGAGGCCTTGGCAAAGGTCAAGCAACCGGCAGATCCACGACAGCTAAACCATGAGAACGTTTGACCCCCGAAGCTTTCACTTGGTCTGACAGCCTGGCATCGCCTTTGCTTCTTTAAAGCTGATAGATTAGCTGTTGCTTCTCAGAAGAATCAGACAGTTCTCATTTGGTAATCTTGTTGTCCTCACTTTATCTTTTCTAGCAGTAGGGATGTGGGCTGTGTCTTGGGCAGCAGAAGTTAAAAGCAGTGACTGGAAAAGTTGTGATTTTTGGTGTGTGTGTGTTTGTGTTGTGGCAAGTGATGGGCAATCTTGACCAGGCTTGGAGGAGCCTAACAATTTGAATGACATGGGGGGGGGGTGTCATCTGATGCTGCCACCACTCTGGTTTTAGGATCCCTTGAAAAGGCCCAGAGCACCCTCCCAAGACCTTCAGACCTCCCTTGTTTTGGCCAAAATAAGCGTGAGGACCAGGCAGAGTAAACAACAAGGAAAAGGTTTATTTTACAGGAGGTCAGCCCAATATGGGAAACAAACAAGGTGCAAGAACAATAGCAATAAGGGGGTGAAGAGAAAAGAAACCAAATGCCCTACCGCATCTAAACTTACTGTCCCTAGCTCACTGTCTCAAGTGGGCCTCAGTCTGCTGACCCTTCCTCTCAGGATGAGGGTCTCTTCCCTGCAGCGGCCTTCCTTCTGGCTCTGCCCTCTTGGAAGAAAGAACAGCTCTTCTTCGGTACCAGCTCTTTTGTTATAAGTCCCCTTTCCCTGTGATTGGATAAGATTGGAGCCCAAACCTCTCAGGGGCTTCTGGGAGTTCTAGGCCTGGCCTCCTCCCACTGCCACGCAGGCTGTTGTTGTTGTTGTTGTTGTTACTACTACTACTACTACTTTTGATTTATATCCCCCAATGCCAAGGCAAACTGGCTCTGAGGGCAGGAAGATGCTCGAACGCCCACCGTTCTGGCGCACATTCTGATCGACAGTTGCAAGCAGGGAGCCGTTGTTTCATTTTTCTGCAGGGTCTCTGGCAATGAATCACCTCAGTTTCCTTGGAAAATGTTGTTATTTTTATTATCATTGTTGTTATTGCTGTTGTTGTTATTACTACTACTACTACTACTACTACTACTAGTTTCAATTTATATCCCTCCTTGCCAAGGCAGACTGGCTCTCGGGGCAGGAGGATGCTCGCGCGCCCACCGTTTTGGCTCACATTCTGCTTGACAGTTGCGATCAGGGAGCCGTTGTTTCATCAGGCAGTTCCCCAAGTTCCTTTCCGTGTATTCACAAATCACAATACAGCTGGCAGCGCTTCATGCATGCACGCTTTCTCAGAGTCCGGTGGGAGCCCTACCCCCCACGCACTCAAACACGCCTGTTGTTGCTCTTCAGTACTTTACAGACTGTACTTTAACTAAGTGAGCAAACCAGTCAGTCAGTGTAAACACATATTTTTTAAAAAAGTCTTACTGTTTGGCGTTCACCTGAGTAACGTTACCAACAATGAGCGCTGACAGACTATTTGGATTGGCAGCATTTCATGCATGTGCAGGAGGCAACAAACTGAATGATCTCTACACTTTAAATAACATGTCCCCCCCAGCAGTGACCTGGATGTCCCATACTGTACAAACACACAGAGAGAGAGAGAAGGCCACAAATCATAAAGAAATGAAAGTTAGCAACTATGGCAACTGTGGAGCTGTTCAACAGGCTGCTAGCGTCGGACAGCAGCAGGTGGAGAGCCAGTGTGGCCTAGAGGTCGGAGTATCAGAATAGGTTCGGGGGGGGGGCAGGTTTGACTCTCCAGGCTGGGATAGAAGCTTGCTGGATGACCTCGGGCCAGCCACGTACTCTGAGCATAACCTACCGCACAGGGGCAGTTGTGAAGATTAAATGGAGGAGAGGAGATTGTAAGCCACTTTGGCTCTCCATTGTGGGGCGTGCAAGTGGCAAATAAGTGAAGTAAATAAGGCAAGGAAGCTCTGAGGCTCGATCCTCTGAGATCACGACTGGTGGAAGTGGCCTTTTTTTTTTTTGCCTGGTGGGCGTGTTTGGCGCAAAGTCATAAGGATCCCTCGCAGAGGAACTGGGGCAGGGGTGGCCAAACTTGCTTAATGTAACAGTCACGTAGAATAAACGTCGGATGTTTGAGTGCCGCCAGACACGAGCAAATATCACACACACGTTTTCATTGGAAAAATATGCAAATTTGCTTTTTATTAACATTAAAGTAGACTGTGTGAAAGAGCCACATGCCGCTCCCGAGCTGCCGTTTGGCCACCCCTGAACCGGGGCTGTTGTGTGTCCTCCTCCTCCTCCTCCCCTTCCTCAAAAATACATGATTCCTGCCTGGAAAAGATGGCTGCCGACCCAGGAATCAGGGCATTGGAATAACAGAGGCGCCGAGTGCCTTTCAGGAGGCTCTCTTTCGGAGTCATTTGGCAGTCCAAGGCTCCGAAGGGGGTCCACGCGACTGGAAGTGTTAGAACAGCTGTGTGCGTGAAGTGAAAAGAGGTGGTGGTAGGTTCAGAGGTTGCAGAGTGGCTTATGCTGTTTCCAGTTGCAGGCCCAGGATGCTTTTGGGGGGGGGGGGGCTTTTTTTGTTAAAAATCTTAAAAAATAGTTCCAGGAGGGTATCTGTGGTGATCAGCAGTAGAAGAGGTGGATTCAAGTCCAGTAGTATTTTAACAATATTCTCAGGGTATACCCCCAGTATCTGATGAAGGGAGCTTTGATTCTTGAACGCTCGTATTCCCTAAAATCTTGTCGATTTCTAAAGTGCTACTGGGTTCGAATCCCGCATTTTTTAAAAAAAGGTGACAAGAAGTAACAGCACCACACACACAGACATTTCTGACTCTACAGATTGTGTTCTGGCAACTGGCCAGTAAAATCTTACGGCCCGGTAGCAATTCTACTTCCTGGCCACAGCCACCTGCGCTTTTGCTTTGCTTTGCTTCTGTTATCTCTTCTTGTAGACTTCTGTATTTAACAAGCGAGGGGCTGCGGTGGCTCAAGTGGTTAAGACGCTGAACTGCAGACTGAAAGGTCGGTAGTTCAGCAGTTCGAGACCTGAGTGCCTCATGACGGAGTGAGCTCCCGTCTCTGGCCCCAGCTCCTGCCAACCTAGGAGTTCGAAAGCAAGAAATTGCAAGGAGATAAACAGGTACCGCTTCGGTGGGAAGGTAGCAGCATTCCATACACCTTGGCGTCTAGTCATGCCAGCCACATGACCACAGAAATGTCTTTGGACAGCGCTGGCTCTTCGGCTTAGAAACGGAAATGAGGACCGCATCCCTAGAGTCGGATTCAACTGGCTTTTGAGCAAGGGAAACCTTTGTCTTTACCTATTTAACAAGCACTTAATTCTATATTGCTCCACTTGGCAAGGAGTTGGCTCCATTCGGTTATAGATTGAGACGTACGCCATACATGGAGGCCCCGTGCTCTCAAGCGGCACCAATCAGCTCGCATTATAACTTTTTGATGTGATTATTGATGCTGAAGGCTGTGACGGTTAATCAAGTTTGAGTTGCTCCCCCCCCCCCCCCCACCCCCTC
>NW_015169829.1:168245-169319 GCF_001447785.1 Gekko japonicus | reverse complement strand
CTAAAGTTCCCTGTCAGGAGATGTGTTTTGTGCGTGAGGGAATTTGCGCTGGGCAAAAACTGTCCCGACTTCCACCTCTGTGTGGACTGTTGGCCTAGTGATGGTGACGGACGATATTTTTGAGTGGTCTTCAGGGGAACCGCACCCCCCCCCCCAAGTTCTGCAAGCAGAAGGCTAGCCTGTTGTCAGAGTCCCGCAGCGATCAGTTCTCAAAAACATCCCTTCAGAAGGTTCAAGTGTATTGAGTACAGTCAGGGCTATTTTGGGCAGGAACAGAGTTCCGGCTGGCTCCCAAGTTGGCCACACCCAGCAGGAACTCATTAGCATAATAGGCCACACCCAACAGCAGGAACTCATTAGGATTGGCTACATTAGGGGTGTGTGGCCTAACATGCAAAGGAGTTCCTGCTACAAAAAAAGCCCTGAGTACAGTCAAGGCGGTTCATCTGTGCATACATTCAGCGTCAGAACTGATTGCAAGCCCGTGAAAGGAGAAGATGTACACACTTCAAAACCGGGCCCCCTGACGGGTCTGAGCCAATCAGTGATTAAGCTGAAGCCCGCCTAAGCTAACGGGTCGACGTTCCCAGCGAAAGCATCATCAGCATGGTACCAAGGTCACAGGCCTAGGCTAGCAGATAAGACGATGCGGGGAAAAACGAAAGTTAAGATTCCAGCACAGCAACAGACTCTACATCAGCCTCTCCCCCCCCCCACCACCACCTTCAACCTGCCATGGCAGCGTAGCTGACACCTGTCCACCCGGACCATGACCAGCCTTCTCTTGTAGTGTGCCTTGGGGTGTATTCTGAGGCAATTCTCACCCTGTGTCTTGCGAGAGTGCCTTGTGTGTATTAAGTGCTGTCAAGTCGCGTCCGATTTACAGCGACCCCACGAATTAATCAAGATGAGTAGCTTTTGGAGAGTGGAATGGTTTCAGATGCCAGATGACATTAGCAGGTGTGATCGGCAGAGAGGTACCAGGCTTGGAGAAATCAGCATTGGTAATGAGACAGGAAACCTAGGTCTCGATTCAGTCAAGGTGGATGCATTGTCTTGAGCTGCGTTCAGCAG
>NW_015169829.1:167593-167999 GCF_001447785.1 Gekko japonicus | reverse complement strand
TCCTTTGTGAAATAACCGCCACTCAGGTCAGCAACTGAATGTCCTAGAAGGTTAAAATGCCCCCCCACTGTTTTTTGAAGGTAGTGGTTTCTAATGTCAGACTAAATGTCCATTGATTCTTTGTCAAAGAGACTGGCCTGTTTGTCCAGTGTAGAGGGCGGAAGGGCATTGCTGACATGTGATGGCATAAATCACATTGGAGGATGAGCAGGGGTATGAACCTGAGATGGTCTGGCTGATGTTGCTGGCTCCACGGATGGTGTTGCTAGGATCTATATGAGAGCGAAGTTGGCATCTTGGTTTGTTGGAGGCCTTATACTAGAGTCCGTGTTGCTGTTAAGTAGTTTATCATTGCAGGTGAGAACTTGTTTTAGTTTGGCAGGCTGTCTGTAAGCAAGAAGAGATC
>NW_015169829.1:167262-167420 GCF_001447785.1 Gekko japonicus | reverse complement strand
TTAGCTCAGGAAGGCACTCCATGAAACTGCAGAGCGGTCGGGTTAGAACGGATAAAAGGAAGTACTTCTTCACCCAAAGAGTGATTAACACATGGAATTCCCTGCCACAGGAGGTGGTGGGTGCTACAAGCATGGACGGCTTCAAAAGGGAATTGGAT
>NW_015169829.1:166912-167204 GCF_001447785.1 Gekko japonicus | reverse complement strand
GGGGGGGGTCAACAGTGGGAGGGCTTCTAATGTCCTGGCCCCACTGCTGGACCTCCTGATGGCACTGGTATTTCTGGCCACTGTGTGACACAGAGTGTTGGACTGGATGGGCCTTTGGCCTGATCCAACATTGGCGTCTCTTATGTTCTTATGTTAAGGATGGCTCCAGAGCAAACTCATTTACGCAGTAGCCAAATCGCACGCTCGCACCTTTAATGCCAGTAGCTCACAAAGTAGAATTTTTGCTCACAAGACCCCACAGCTTAGAGGGAGCGTTGGTTGCAGCTCATTA
>NW_015169829.1:163790-166672 GCF_001447785.1 Gekko japonicus | reverse complement strand
GGGAGAGCTTCTAATGTCCTGGCCCCACTGGTGGACCTTCGGATGGCACCTGGTATTTTGGGCCACTGTGTGACAAGAGTGTTGGACTGGATGGGCCTTTGGATTGATCCAACATTGGCGTCTCTTATGTTCTTAAGCCACTTATTTGGCTTTTTGGTGGTCCACGGTATCCACAAAACTCCTCCAACCTCACAGTTCAACTCTCTTCCTGTCCAGTTTCTTCACTGTCTAACTTTCACACCAATACATATTAATGGGGAATAGTATGGCATACATTAACTTGATCTTGGTTGCTAGCAACAGATTCTTATACTTGAGCAAGTTCCAGCTCCACCATGGGTGCCCTGCCCAGTCTCAATTCCCTTCTGATTTCTTGGTTGCAGTCTCCCTTTTTGGTTGATGATGTTGCAATGGACTAAGAAACTCTTGGACAATTTCAGTTTCTTCATCAAGATGGGCAGTCACGTTAGCCTGTCCGTAGCAGTAGAAAAGATGAAGAAATTCCAGTAGCAACTCAAAGACTAACCATTTGTGGCAGGGGACGAGCTTTCGTGAGTCACTGCTCACTTCTTCAGTTAACAGTTCTTCATCATCAACCTTAAAGTGTGTAATTCCCGGAGAGTGCCTTAAAACAACCAATGTACCCCAAGGGTATGAACTGCAAGAGCAAATGGCAGACAGGTTCGCTACAGTTCTTCATCATCAACCTTAAAGTGTGTAATTCCCGGAGAGTGCCTTAAAACAAACAATGTACCCCAAGGGTATGAACTGCAAGAGCAAATGGCAGACAGGTTTGCTTTCAGGGAAGCTGATCAACCAATACTGGCTTTCTGACTGAGGAATCTCAACAGAGCTTCTGCGAAACCAGAGTCCTCCAGAAGACAGTTTGGAAAATACTGTCTTTCAACATGCTGGCTGCATGAATTGAGTATTTTCCCTTGAAACTGCCCTCAATCTTCCGCATTGTGCAGGGGTTTATGGCAGGTGAGATTTATGCGGTCTTTTTTGTAGGTTTGGAAGCTTATGAACTTGTCTACAAAAAGAAAGTCCTGTGTTTAAGCACCCGAGCACTCTGTTTACTCAAAAAACTTCTCCGTGATCTGTATTGAGCCAGTGAGAAAGGTCAGAAGCTCAGCTGGAGGCCCATGAATATCCTTGCAACTTTGGTCATTTTACGGGGCTGAGGTGTATGGAGAAAACTGGCTTTGAGACCCTCCGTCAGTCAGGGCTTATCAGATTAACTGTCCATTGGTCTGAGCCCTTCCATTTCTTTTTGACATTTGAAACTGCATAACCCTGTAAAGTTTGTTCTCCAATAGCAAGTATTGTACTGTCGTGGCCTTGTTTGTGGAAGTCCAGTTCTGTTAATTTTTGGAATCCAAGACTCTCGTATGCCTTTTGCTGTGAGTGAGTCTTTTGCTCTTTGATTGTGTGACCCAGTTCTGTTGCATTTTTCATTTGTATACATTATACCAATCTCTTCCTCTCTCTTTTATGCATTGTTCCTGTAACTCTGTAACCCACTTCAAACCTCAGTGCAAAAAGTAGATGAGAAATGTAGTACATAAATAAAATTAAATAGTATGCACAGTAGGAAGAAGAACATGGAATCCCCAGAGCGGTCAGTTGCTTTTGAACACAAAATCTCAAACTCCTGGGAAAACAGAAGCCAGCTATAATCAGCCCCAGTGTTTTCTGTACTGACTGGTTTTGCACTGAGAAGAGAGCTTAAAAGCCACATAACATGTGACTCCTCCTGTATTGGTTGAATGTGCTGAGTGGGAGAGCATGCGGTCTCCAGCTCATGGACAAGGTCCCTATACATCAGGGGAGACCAAACTTGCTCAGCGTAAGAGTAGAGATGTAAAATTTCCGGAAATTTTGAAGCTCGGGAAAAAACGGAAATTTTCAGAAAAATTGAAAAAAAATAGCACTTTTTTCTTTTACAGATTGAAAGTCGTTCTGTTACTTTAGGAACATAAAATATGACCATGGACATTTTTACTTGGCATGAAATTATCACAACTAGCATATTAAAAATATAGTGTATCCAAACAATTATTACAAACAGAATACCCACCCATATGCAAAAACAAAACTGAGACCTTTTTCTTTTCTTGTGACAATCGCACCTCCTAAAGGAAGAAATGCATCTTGTTCTTGCATTGGAGAGTTCAGTTTATAATCTAGGACTTGCTTGGCCTCAGTGCACAAAAATTAGATCAATCTGATACCATACATATTTTTTAGAAATGATTTGGAAAATATTTGAGCACCTTGTCTTAAAATATTTTATTCATCATGTTAAAATAAAGCGTTCCATAATCAATTTTTTTCCTTTCCTTTTTTAAATTTTTCCAATTTTTTGGAGGAGGGAAGGCTTCAGGAAAAAAATGTTTCCCCCCCCCGAATTTTTCTGTTTTTTTCCCCCAGACATCTCTACGTAAGAGCTACATAGAATAAATGTCAGATGTTTGAGAGCCGCAAGACAGGAACAAATATTACACACACATTTTTTATTTTAAAAAATATGCAAATTTGTTTTTTATTAACATACAATGAGACTGCCAAAAATAAAAACAGAAGGGGTAAAAACAGATATTGATAACGCTATTTGTTTGCTAGTGATATTGATTTGTCTAAGAGACACACACAGAGAGAGAGAGAGAGAGAGAGAGAGAGAGAGAGAGAGAGAGAGATGGAGAGCACTTCTTCTTCTTCTTCTTCTTCTTCTTCTTCTTCTTCTTCTTCTTCTTCTTCTTCTTCTTCTTCTTCTTCTTCTTCTTCTTCTTCTTCTTCTTCTTCTTCTTCTATATATTTAGAAATGATTTGGAAAATATTTGAGCACCTTGTCTTAAAATATTTTATTCATCATGTTAAAA
>NW_015169829.1:163582-163775 GCF_001447785.1 Gekko japonicus | reverse complement strand
GGAAAAAGAGCTGCATGTGGCCCCCAAGCCACAGTTTGGCCACCCTTGGTATAGAAGAAGGCAGTGTGGTTGTTATCATTCGAAAAGCATCACTCCCTGATGGTCATGAGACGAGATCTTGCCACCATGCTCACAATCCAGTGATCACATCCAGGTAGAGAATTGGGGCCATTGTGCTCATGTCCGGTCTGCC
>NW_015169829.1:163289-163476 GCF_001447785.1 Gekko japonicus | reverse complement strand
AAGAAGATTTTAAGCTGTGATTCTGTTGTCCATAAGTTATTGTGAACTGTTGTTTGACGTTGGGTCTTAACTCCTGCTTATATCCTGGTTCTCTTCTCTCTTTTTCCAAACAGTGGGGCCGATTATTATGACTACGCCCACGGCTTGACCGAGGAGACGTATGATTCTTACAGTGAGTATACTTCCG
>NW_015169829.1:157117-162194 GCF_001447785.1 Gekko japonicus | reverse complement strand
GTCTTCTCAAATTGTGCAGAGTTGTATTTAATCTACCTTAATAATGACATGAGATGCTCTGAAGATCAAAGTGTGTACGTGGGGGGTGGGAGTTTGCCATTTGTGCCCTGGTTTGGGCTTCACACTCACTGGGCTTCCTTCATTGGTCAGGTTTGCAAGCCCCGCCTCCGCTTGCTCACCTTCTGTTCCGCCACAGTAGTTTGTTTTTTTCCCTAACCTAAAGAGCGCTGTGTTGTTAGCTGTATGTTATTTTTAGACGCCACGATAACCCTGCTATGTTGCCTTCACCCTAAACAAGTAGGTTGTGGTGCCTCAAATATATTATGAGCCCAAGATAACGTGCTGCGCTTAATCTAGCTGCCTTTCCTGGCACTAAAAAAAAAAATCCCGCAACCAGTAGGATTAAATGGAAATCTTTGTAGCTAGGTAATGACCATTATTGCCGTAGTAAACTAGGAGGGTCAGGATATCCCTACACATACACACACACACCCTCTTTCTGTTTGGGGCTGTATTTCAGTTTGGCTGGAGACAAGAAGGCAGGCAGTGGAAAATCCAGAGTCGCCGTTTGCTATCGCAGCCATGTTAAAATGCTGAATCCTTTTCTCCTCGTTCTTCCATGAATGTGGAAGAGTCTGGCCTTTGTCATCCCTACCTGTCCCGAAGTGCTTCATTCCATGAGCATCATCGAGCTTTGTAAAAGACTCCCTGCCTGCCCCCGCTTTGAGCTTTTAAAAACTCACTGGCTTTCCTGCTTTTATCAGTGTTCCATTCTGCGCCTGTGCTCCCCCCCACCTCTTTCCCCCCCCCTTTGATCTCCCCGAGCATTTGCGGCCCTGTTCGGATAAAAATAGCTCCTTCAATATACGTGGCACCTACAAGGTAATGTAAGAAACAGAGTGAGGCCTCAGCTTAACCATCTGAAATTTGATATGGAGATGCCGGGAATTGAACCTGGGACCTTCTGCATGCCAAGCATCTGCTCTCCCACCAGGGAGAAGGAAGGACTCCCAGCCGGCAAGGTCTCTAGCAATAGACAAGGGCTCCTAGAGCTTTAGGAGCGCCCCACTGTTAGCTTATCAAAGAGGTAGGATACTTCCCAGCAGTCACATACTTAGGCTTACAGTTGAGGTATGGGGGATGAGGGGGGAAAGCCCACGGGTTCTCAGGTTTTGACCTAGGGTTTGGAGAAGAAGGGAAGTGCCACCACAGAAGTCCACAGGGATACCAGGCATAAAGGGCAGGAAGAGACTGTCCTCGAATGCTTCCCTCTTGCGAAACGAACTGACCCTAGAAAATTGGCACTACCCATGCTCCCTCTCAGATGGGGAGGTCTTGTGAGCAAAAATCCTACTTTTTGAGCTACTGACATTAAAGTTGTGAGCGAGCGATTTGTCTGCTGCACAAATTAGTTTGATCTGGAGCCATCTTTGAGCTCAGACAAAAATCTGTGAGCTGGAGGCTAAAAAACTGTGAGCACGCTAACCCAGCTGAGAGGGAACACTGGGCACTACCATGTATATCTGTTTTGGAATGGCGTGGAAACCAGCCCTTCCCGGTGTCTGGTACCCCCCGGCTGCCATTTTGGTCTCTCTGACTTAGCCTATCTAAGTGCCCTTCACCTAGTATCATAAGTGCCCTTCACCTGGTCCTCCACACAAGTCCTTTCCTAATCCAAGGCCTCCCAAAGAGCGTTCCGATTCGGCCTGCAGGCTTTTTTCCTCACTGCTTCAGATCTGCCTCTCTCTGCCACTTGAACCAATTCAGGCAGGTAGTCATTACGCAGAGGTTATAAAGGGTGCTTTAGAAAAGCAGGAGATGTTAAGAGCATTGAGGATTCTTGTCGACATGTCATGACTTCCAGAGGAGAAACCCACGTCCTGTAACGGTGAGGATTAAAAAACTATTTTTCAAAAAAATATATATTCAATGGTACAGGTTTAATTAACGAAATCTGTTATGGACGAGACCCACAAAGCGTGTGAAGAGGCACCTTTTGCTTCTGGGATAAAAGTCAAACCTTTGGCTGGAGATCAGAGGGACTCCGATTTCGATCAGTCATGAAGCTGAGCTTCTCTCTCCCTGCCGCATGACTGGCCTGTTTTCACAGCGAGTGACTCACAATTTTCTTGCTAATGGATCTCGCTGCACTTTTCAGGAACGCAGCTGAAAACCATTTGCTGGGGACTGCTTTTTTTTGTTGTCGTTTGAAGTGAGGTTGCCTATGTTGTGTTCTACAGTGTCTCGCGCCAGAAGCAGCGGTCCCCTCTGCCCTGCGTGTTTGTCGTCGTCGGACGTTTAGCCGTGTATTCTGTCTGCATGAGGTGGACTTAACGTTGTGGCTGTCATTTGATCAAGCCCCAGTGAATTGTGACTGTCCAGATGCAGACTGTCCAACAAACTGTGGGGCTGCCATAAGAGGACATAAGAGAAGTGATGTTGGATAAGGCCAGTGGCTCATCCAGTCCAACACTCTGTGCCACACAGTGGCCAAAGCCCAGGGGCCATCAGGTGGTTCGCCAGTGGGGCCAGAGCTCCAGAAGCCCTCCCACTCTTGCCCCTCCAAGCACCAACAATACAGAGCATCACTGCCCCAGGCAGACCTTGTGGCTATTGCCACTGATGGACCTCTGCTCCACATGTTTATCCAGTCCCCTCTTGAAGCTGTCTATGCTTGTAAGAATATAAGAGAAGCCAGTGTTTGATCAGGCCAGTGGCCCATCCAGTCCAACACTCTGTCACACAGTGGCCAAAAATACCAGGTGCCATCAGGAGGCCCAGCAGTGGGGCCAGGACACTAGAAGCCCTCCCACTGTTGCCCCCCCCCCAAGCACCAAGAATACAGATCATCACTTGCCCCAACCTGAGAGTTCCTATCTATTCCTTGTGGCCAATAGCCACTGATGGACCTCTGCTCCATATGCTTATCTAATTCCCTCTTGAAGCCGTCCATGCTTGTAGCTGCCACCACTTCCTGCGGCAGCGAATTCCACGTGTTCATTACTCTTTGGGCGAAGAAGTATTTCCTTTTATCCGTTCTCCTTGATTCCATTGAGTGCCCATGAGTTCTTGTGTCATGAGAAAGGGGAGAAAAGGACTTACTTATCTCCCTTCTCTATTCCATACATAATTTCACCTGGCTCCAAACCAGGATTTGAAAACGCAGCCCGTAGCTGGTTTGCGCTAACCGTGGTTTGCTGCATCGTGTGAATTCACAGGCTGTGGTTTGTCGTGTAGTGCTGCCCTTTGCCCTGGGCACTGAAATTCAGTTGGGGGAAGGATGTCTTCCCTGCTGGAGGCAGAAAGGAAAGGAGACACAGGCATGCTGGAATGTATGTGCAATCTGGACACACACACACCCCGGTAGAGTAATCGGAGTTTGCTGCACTGGAGCAAACTGGTTTAATCATGGCGGCATCCGAAAGCCTGTGGTCGCCACTCATCATCATCTCCTCGGAACCACATGTTGCAAAGCATGCTACCATCCAAAGCCTCAGCCCTGCGTTTTCTCCTCCAGCCTCTCCCCCCCCCCCGTGTCTTCTCTTGCAAAATATGTGATGCGACAGCATTGTTGTGGCCGTCCACTCAGCTTTACGGGCTGTCACTTGCGGGAGAAAGGAGATTTTGTAATGCAGCGTTTGCTGAGGTTGGGGGTGTTTGTAACAGCAAGCATCATGGGACAAAATGAGTTGTCTCTTGTTTGAGGGATAGGCCAGAACTAGAAATTACAGAGCATGCGTGACTTAAATTTTCTGTTTCGGGATTCTGACGAAGTGTTGACCAAGCAAGCATTTTATGAGCTGGTATGATATGATGTGATGCCAACCTAGCAGTTCGAAAGCAAGAAATTGCAAGTAGGTAAATAGGTACCACTTCAGTGGGAAGGTAACAGCGTTCCGTGCACCTTGGTGTTTAGTCATGCCGGCCACATGACCACGGAAACGTCTTCGGACAGCACTGGCTCTTCGGCTTTGAAACGGAGATGAGCACCGCAACCCTAGAGTCGGACTCGACTGGCTTTCAAGCAAGGGAACTTTTACCCTTGTTTATGATGTGATGTAGTGATTAGAGTGCTGGGCTAGGATTTTGGGGGGGGGCTGAGTTCAAATCCTTCCTTCATTGTAAACACTCTCCCTCTCTCTCCAGAACCCTACCTCGCAGGGTTGTTGGGAGGATAATATGAGGGAGAACCTTGAGAAGCCAGTGTGTTCTAGTGGTTAGTGTGTGGCTAGTGTCTGGGAGACCCAGGTTCAGATTCCTACTCTGTCATGCAAGCTTGCTGATGACCTTGGGCCAGTCACACGCTCAGCCTAACCTACCTCGCAGGGCTTTTGTGAGGGTAAAATGGGGGAGAAAAGATGTAAGCCATTTTGCATCTGTCTTGGGGAGAAAAGGGTATAAAGGAAGTAAAAATAAATAAAACGTTCCAAAACAGTTTCTGTAATGCCTGCATTTAGATACTACTTAAGGAAGAGAAGCAATTGCTCTTAGTGTCAGGACGAAACAGTTGACCCCCCAAATGTTTCTGTAATGCCTGCAGATAGATACTACTTAAGGAAAGAGAAGCAATTGCTCTTAGTGTCAGGACCTCAAGTTTTTGTCTTTTTTTTTTTTTAATCCCTCTGTTTTATACTGGTTTAAAGCCTGTACCGTTCCGTCATCACTCATCCTTCTGGCCTCACAAACTCAGGGCGATGGTTTTGAGCGCTCTCCAAACCAGCTGCTGGGTCAGCCTTTCCTTTGGTCTGAGCCCTTTGCAGATGGCAACCAACCCAGCTGCGGGTCCTCCGTTGCAAGGTCCTCGGGCGACTTCAGTTTCCTTCCGAGGCTGGCCTGCATCCACCTTTCTCTTGCCTCCACCCCCTTCTTAATCCCTCTGCCTGGGAGCCAGTTTGGTGTAGTGGTGAGGAGTGTGGACTCTGATCTGGGAGAGCCGGGTTTGATTCCCCGCTCCTCCACATGCAGCTGCTGGTGTGACCTTGGGTCAGTCACAAGTTCTCTCAGGGCTGTTTTTTCAAGAGCAGTCCTCGAAAGAGCTCTCTCAGCCCCACCTACCTCACGGGGTGTCTGTTGTGGG
>NW_015169829.1:140533-156976 GCF_001447785.1 Gekko japonicus | reverse complement strand
AAAAATGCTGGCATTGTGTGAGGGAACCCCAGCGTGGCAAACAAATCACTGATAATTGCCTCGTACGTCTAAAATAACCCCTCACTCTGCCCTGCTTTCCCAAAAGACATTGTTCAAAGGAGTTTACAACTCATTAAATATACACTCTACAATAACATCATAAAAATTAAATGAATGGGTAAACCATTCTTTCTTCCCCCTCTCCCGCCCCATCTTTACACAAAATGGTGCTCTGTGTGGATGTGGGTGCTTTTCGCTTTTAGAAAGAGGGGAAAGATGAACAGTGGATACCCAAGATTTGTCAGGAACTTTTCAACGATGACGGGCGTTGAGGAACAGATTCTTCTCCCCCTGCCCTCTTTGGCTAAGGTGTCCGTGGGATTTGCTCGTCTGAGCAGAGCTCTTGGAGGGCGCTCCCCAGCAAATGGCCAAGATAGTTTGCTCAATGTTTTCGGCTAAACATTGGGAAGAACTTCCTGACAGTCAGAGCGGTTCAGTGGGACAGGCTTCCTCTGGAAGTGGTGGGGCTTTCCTCCTGTGGAGGCTTTCAAACCGAGGGCTAGATGGCCACCTGACAGCAATGCGGATTCTGTGAACTTAGGCAGATCATGAGAGGGAGGGCAGGAAGGGTTGCCTCAGTGCGCAGTTCTCGTGGCCCTTTCTCACACGCCCAGGGAAATGCCGATTGCCACTTCGGGGTCAGGAAAGCAATCCTGGAGGTATGTTTGTCATCTTACGGGCGGGGAACAACGGTCACTGTGGGTGTGGAGGGAGAGGTATCTCTGAATTTCCCGCGTTGTGCAGGGGTTTGGACTAGATGACCCTGGAGGTCCCTTCCAACCCGATGCGTCTATGACTCTAAGATCTGCACCTTTCTCGCAGGCTCTCCGCTGTGGCTCCCACTTTGTAGAACATCCTCCCGTAGGAAGGGCAGAAAAGGAAATGTCCAGGAGCGCATTTTTATAAAAGGATTAGAACGATAGCATAACGGAACGGCTCAGAAGGACGCTCGTATGAGGGGACGGGATTGCAGTCGGTTGCAATGTCTTATTGTGTCACGTTGCTTTTTGTTCATCGTCTTCTACCTTTGTAATCCACTTTCTGCGTCAAGGTGTGTCCTAGGCCGTTTTTTGTTTGTTTCCGTCGGTTTCTAATTACTTAATCTTAGTCCTGCTAAGGATACCCAATGCTGGGCGGGCTGTGTATGAAGTAAATGAAGAAACAAACAAACCTGGGTGCGGGCTGTGTTGTGTCAGTGTAGCGGTGGCTTGTGATGGAATAGTCCACAGATGAGAGAGGAGCTTTCAGTTATCTAAGCCCCATGCAATCTGAAGCGATATTTATTTATTTATTTGTTAAATTTATACCCCTCCCTCCCCAGCAGGCTCAGGGCGGCTACAACAAAGGCCATTGCCATAACAACAGTTAAAACATCATAAAACAATCATTACACAATAAAAACAATCATTAAGTAAAGTGCGGACCACTAAGTATATCCCGGACCACCTCCATGAGAACTATGTCTTGAGCCTTTGGGGACCCTGGGTAGCCCCATAGACCCTTGACTTTGGGATGCTGATGTCAGAGAAGGATACATGTATGGCTTGGAGCAAGATTGGTATTCCCAGCCTTGATGTGACACTGGGCCCTTGTGAGACTAGAGAACAGGTCAGGTAGGAAGGGCCATCCCGAAATGGCTGCCGTGGGTGCGCATGCAGCCAACCACAAAACGGTTGCCCTGGAAGCCGTGGCCAATCACAGATTGCTGGCAGGTTCCCAAACTAGCATTCTCCTGTGATGAAGATGGCTGTTTCCAAACGGGTGCTCCCCACGGACAGCATGGGGGATGCCTGCTTAGCTCTTCTGAAGTGCTTCCTGCTCCACTGGGAACGGAAGAAAGCAAAGATTGGCTCTTTGCTTTAAGGAAGAGTGAACTGTGTGCCTGGAAATGCGTCGGTGGGCGCCAAGTTGGGGACTGATGAGCAAGATATGGACGCCTTCAGATTGCTCTGTTTCTCTCTGGGCAGGGGAAAATAAATTGTGTGGACTTTTGGGTGGGAGAAGTCCTAACTCTGTTTGCCCTCCCTTGTTTCAGGACAGGACGACTGGACCAACTCGAGACACAAGGCCCCTCCAGCCCGGACAGCGAAAGGCGCCTACAGAGAGCAGCCCTATGCCAGATACTGATTATACTGTCTGATGTTGTGAAATACCCAATCCTCCACCAGTCCTGTATACTGTTCAAAGTAATTTTTTTCTATGAACAATCTCCCTTTTTATTAAAATCAAAGTGCTTAATCTGAATGGACGGACTGAGCTTTATCTATTTTTTTGCTGAATGAGAAAACCCGGACAGGAAGATGTGCGCGAAACCCAAGGAGAGCTTTGTTATTTCCAGATTGTATTTGGGGGGAGGGGGTGGGGGAGCAGGTGATCGAAAGGAGAAGGGGAGGGAGAGAAAAAAATAGCCTTTGATTTAACTAGCGTTAAAAACCGGCTAGGTTTACTTAAATATGTTAATCCGTTCTCTTAACCTTAAGCGTAACCTTTTATTTTAAAGGTTTTTTTCCCAACAGTTTAGTTCTTCTAGTTTTTATCCTTCAACCATTTTGCTAAGTCTTTTCTCTTGCAAACATGCGTAAAAAGGGAAGCAGATCACCAATGCAAATAATGTGGTATTTTGTAACTTGAGTCTTGAAAATGTTCTGTAGTGTTAAGCAAAGTTTACTCTTGCTTGATACTAAATAAACTTTTGAAAGAAAAAAAAAACCTGAGTGTGTGTGAGAGTATGCATTATTTATTTAAAACCTTCATAAATAGTAGTAAACAGGGAGACAGCGATTTTAACAGCTATCAGCATAAAAACGGCTTCTATTAAAACATTGTACGTCTTTCTTTTTTTAAAAAATGGTATAAACTTAAAGGTATATTTCATATATATTTATATATACACCTATATTTTCATCTTATATTATATACATGCAATAAAGACTTTTAAAGGCTTGTTAAAGGAAATATCCAAATGGTATTGATCTGCTGGAATGCCACATCTTTAAACGAAACCAACAAACAAAAATCTTGGTATAAAATAGTTAATGCATTTTATGAAAAGAAAAAAAATAATTATTTTAAAAAAACCTGTGGATTTAGTTTTCATCTTGTTGAGCATTTCTTCACTAGCACAACTTTTGGACTTTTTTATTGTTTTGTGTTTTGAGAATTTTGGTACGTTAATGACCACCTCGCTCCGTGCTGGAAGCAATAAATGCAAAGCTTTTAAAGACTTTCTGATTTGACTAATTGAGGTCGCTTTCGTCAGATGCAGAGGATGTGTAACCCTTAAAACGGTCTTCATTTGCAAAAGGTAAATAAATCAAATAAGATTTTAATCTCACTTAATTTATCTTAATATAACCAATAAAAAAGCAGGGAGAGTGCCAATTAGCAAATTCTATTTTAGACGAGAGAGAGGCTTTAAGATCTCCACCTAAAACTTCATATTAAAAAGCTTAATTTGTTTTAGGCATCTAAAAAGCCTTAGCTCGGTCAGTTTAATTGGTGCCAATTATTCCCTATTAAACAAATGTAAAACCTCATAACTAGTAACTGGTAATCTTAGCATTTATGGACAAATAATGTAACTAAGAACTTAAAACATTACAAATGTCTTTTTTTTTCTCTAAAGCTTTTTCTTAGGTTTTTGGTTTATTCGTTTGTCTTTAAATTTGCCATACCCTGACTTTTATTTATTGACTTATTAGAATTTGAAAGTCTTACAGTGGTTATGGTTAGTAAAAAAAGAAATCTTTTCTCTTGTTAGGAAAATGCTGGATGCCTTGGAGAACTGAGAAGATAACCTGTTTCCACTGATGTGCTGGTAGGTCCCCATTTTTATTTTGAGTTTGGGTTAAAGATACACCAGGGATTTACTCATTAGTAAATGAATGAGGCTTCCCTTCTGTCAGATTTTTATCCTGCACTCCGAGGAGCTCAGGGCAGCATATGTGGTTCTTGCCTCTTCCATTTTATCCTCACAACAACCCTGTGAGGTGTAGGTTAGGCTGAATGACCATGCATGCTCAAGCTTACCCAATGAATTGAGTTGGGGGGATTCAAACCTGGGCCTCCCCAGACCCAAGTCTGACACTTGGTTGCCCGGCACTGGCTGTCCACTGAGCTTGAGTTTCAAAAATGAAAGACAAAAATAGCCCTGACTGGCATGCCCAAGACTTTGAGTGTATTGGTCCTTTTGATCCCACCCATTACTGGACGTACCCCTTTTAAGATCATTCATTTTACAGTTGTCTCTGTCACCCTCAGAAATGAGTTCAACACTGAATTGTCACAAACAAACACTGAATTGTCACCCAAAAAATTATCTGTTCTGGTATATATTTCATGACTGCAAACTGAATTGTCACCTAAAAAATCATAGTTCTGTTCTGGTATATATTTCATGACTGCAATCCCGCGCTACAGCGTGATGCATGATTTCTGGCTCCTACCAAAATGGGCGTAGAAAGCGAAACTAGGGGTTGAATTTGAGACTTTAAGCAGACTACGCAGGCAGCGATGGCTTTCACTCTTTGGATCTGTGATGGCTACTGTGTCAGAAACAAGCAAAAGTGGTATCGGCAAGTGATACAAAAAATCTTGTTTCCCTTAGTCAGTGGGGAGAGGACAGAGGATCGCCATCTCTGCAACTTCTTAATCGTAGATGTTATGGAACTTTGCTTCCTACACCTACAACGTTTAACAAAAGCGCCATCCCTGCAACTTCTTAATCGTAGAGGTTATGGAACTTTGCTTCCTACCAGGGCTCTTTTTGTAGAAAATGTCTCTGTCACCCTCAGAAATGAGTTCAACACTGAATTGTCACAAACAAACACTGAATTGTCACCCAAAAAATTATCTGTTCTGGTATATATTTCATGACTGCAATCCTGCGCTACAACGTGATGCATGATTTCTGGCCCCTACCAAAATGGGCGTAGAAAGCGAAACTAGGGGTTGAATTTGAGACTTTAAGCAGACTGCGCAGGCAGCGATGGCTTTCACTCTCTGGATCTGTGATGGCTACTGTGTCAGAAACAAGCAAAAGTGGTATCGGCAAGTGATACAAAAAAACCTTGTTTCCCTTAGTCAGTGGGGAGAGGACAGAGGATCGCCATCTCTGCAACTTCTTAATTCTAGCCCAAAAATAGCCCTGCTTCCTACACCTACAACGTTTAACAAAATTCAAGTCAAATAGCAACTTGAAGACCCACAAAATGTCTAGGGAATAAGCTTTCAAGAAGAGTCAGCGCTCCCTTAGACTCCCAAAAGCTCGGTGGTGGTAGAAAATGTCATCAGATCGCACCTGATATAGGGTGACCCCATTAAGGGTTTTCAAGGCAAGGGGACCAACAGAGGTGGTTTGCCCTCTCCTGCCTCCGTGGAGCAAGCCTGAACTCGCTCGGTGGCCTCCCATCAATGCTCCCTCTAAGCTGTGGAGTCTTGTGAGCAGAAATTCTACTTTCTGAGCTACTGGCATTAAAGTTGTGAGCAAGTGATTTGGCTACTGTATAGCTTAGTTTGCTCTGGAGCCATCCTTCCAGAACGAAGTCAAAAAATGTGTGAGCCAGAGGCTGAACAACTGAGAGCTAGCTCACGCTAACTCAGCTTAGAGGGGACACTGCCTCCCATCCAAGTACTAACCGGGGCCGACCCTGCTTAGCTTCCAAGATCCGATGAGATCGGTCCAGCCTGGGCTAGCCAGATCCTGGCTCAAAAGCGTACACCCAGGGAACCTTGTGGGTCTTTCAAGCGCTACTGGGACTCAAATCTTGCTCCTCCCTTGCAGGACAACATGGCCACCCACCTGAAAGTATCCTTACTAGGCGTAGGTGACCCTTTTTTGGCTGGAATGCCGTGAAACATTCATCCGCTTCTGAAGAGGTTGCAGTGGCAAACCCAAAAGGGAGCAGAGAGATTGCACTTGGCCAGAAACACTCAGAGTGACCGAAGCCCCAGCTGCGCTGCCACCACCTAACGGATCTGCCCGCAACTCGGTGGGTGGATGTGCAGGTCTGGGAGACGGTGAGAGGCATCAGCCCCATGCCCGATGTCTTCTCCTGCATTGCTGGCTCCATCACTGCTGTCCTCACCTTGGCTGCCTGGATGGATTCCTGGCTCAGGACACTGGGTGCAAAGCACGAAGGACAGGCATGCAGTTGCTGTCACACATCATGGGGGAGGGGTTTTCCTGCCCCCACTCTGTACACCAGACTTGGGGCCGGTCATGCTTCAGTTTCCCGCAATGACGTGGCAGTTCTCAGCAATCACCTAGCAGTGAGACTGTGTGTAGAATCCCGTTTTTGGCAGAGTTCAGGAATGTGCTTAGCTCCCTGGTCACAACATAAATTTAGGAAGATATTAACCTCCTGGCCAGGGCACCTGATGCCTCCTTGCAGTGTCGTATCAGGTTGTATGTACCTTGTGCTTGCGAGAAAATTTAAATTCTGCACCAGGGAAATGGGCAGTTGTGCGGTGCAGAGGTTATGTAAATTTGCATGATCTCCCTTTCACTACATGATTTATTCCTGGTTTGGGTGATCGGTATGGAGAAGGCCGATGTGTAGGGCATCAAAGTCCCGCCCCTTGGCGCCGTAAATCTTCTTCCTCCTCCACCCTGCAGGCTTCTGAGAATTCAGGAAGCATTCCCAGCACACTTTTGCAGAAATAAGAAACGGAAACCTGCTTTTAAACAAAATCTCAGTCAGCTGAAGTTCATGCCCAGCAACATGTTTTCTGCATTTCCTGAGGGGGTATGAAATTACAATGCGTATACTGCCCTGTACGAGGCTTGGCATGGTCCCAGGGTGATAAGTAAAATTACAGCAGTGCAGGAATAAGTCACAGCCAGCCTGCGTTGGTTGAAAGTGGTCTGGCGTGCGCTGTTGCTCATTCAGTATCCCTGAGCCTCACGTTCTTTGGGGAAGAGGGTCTTTCGTTGACCCTGCCTGCATCACATCTCTGTGATTCTTCAAGCGCTGCACATTTATTACTGCTGAAAGGAACCGAAGGGCCCAGATCTCAGCCTCCTCTGTTGTTCTGATCAGTACAGACTTGCTCAGTAATGAAACGAAAATACCAGAAGGGAGACTTGGAAGTAGCACTTTGACTCTTTGTTTGTGGCGGAGAAGAATTTCCCCTTCAGGCTTGGAACCATCTTTAAAATGGAAAAGAACAGTTGTTGTGTGTGTGTTTTTCCCCCCGTGCCTTTCATGTGCCACAAATATCTGCTATGATTGCATGTAGGAAAACAGGCTAGTGATTATTTTTTTTACAGGCCGGTAACTTCTGTGACCTTATTTGCACGACTGTCCAGTTAGATTCTCTTCAACTGTTGTTTAGTCTAGGAATCCGAGGGGCCATCTGGGAGTCCCATACGTTAGTCCCGCGCTCTCTAGTCTAAACACCACGTCATGCCAACTCCATGGCTGCGCGTCCCGTTTGCTGGTTTCTGCGAATGCATTTCTGCACAAACCAGTTGATGCAGCCGATGCTAGGGGGAGTGCTCAACAGCCTCAGTTGGCATCTTGGTAGTCTAGAGAAACAGCCTGATCCCCAGAGAGCAAGGACATGGGAGAGCCAGGCCCGTAGCTCCCATGGGGCCCATGGGGCCTGGCCCCCTAGTGGTTTTTATGGGCCTTGGCTCCCCCTTCCTCCCGATGACCTGTCCGTGGGCAGCACAAGCAGCAGCGGTGGCACAAGAAGCAGCAGAGACAGCGAGGCTGGGCTGAGAGATGTTTGCTGCCCAGCCAGCAGCAGTAGGTAAGCCCAGCCAGGCAAGGGGGAGTGCTCAACAGTCTCAGTCGGCATCCTAGTCGTCTGGAGAAATAGCCTGATCCCCAGAGAGCAAAGACATGGGAGAGCCAGGCCCCTAGCTCCCATGGGGCCCACGCGGGGCCTGGCCCTCTAGTGGTTTTTATGGGCTTTGTGGCCAGGCCAGCCACTGCACGCCTCGCCTCTCCTGGCCCCGGGAGGGAGCCGAGGATGGAGGTCAGGCTGCCCCTGGTGCGGTGACAAGGGAAGGGGCACTGGGGTTCCTCAGGGAGGGAGGGAGCCAGATGCCACACAGGGATGTGCTGCCCTTGTTGGAGGGGGGAAGCTGCCCCCCCCCATTTGATTAGCTGGCGGGGGCCCCCAAGGCCCCCTCACAAAAAAAATCCCTAGCTACAGGGCTGGGAAGAGCGCCCCATGAAAGTAAATTGCTGGACTCACTCTGGAGACTGGAGTACATGTTAGGCATAGGAGCTGATTCAGCATGTCTGCACGGTGCTCTGTCTCACGCTCCCTCGCTCTGGTTTGCAAGGGAACTTAGAAAGTACTCCCATTGGGAGGTTACAGTGTTGGGAGTGTGGCTGTATGGAAGCTATTTTGGGTGACGTTTGACCTGCACGAAGTGCTGGTGGTGAATGTTGGCCCTACGATATCAAACGCCTTGACCATAACTTAAGGTATTTATACCCCATTTTTCTCCCCAGTGGGGCCATAAGAACATAAGAGAAGCCAATGTTGGATCAGGCCAATGGCCCATCCAGTCCAACACTCTGTCATACAGTGGCCAAAAATACGAGGTGCCATCAGGAGGTCCACCAGTGGGGCCAGGACACTAGAAGCCCTCCCACTGTTGCCCCCTCTCCAGCACCAGTCCATCACTTGCCCCAGACTGAGAGTTCCTCTCTATACCTTGTGGCCAATAGCCACTGATGGACCTCTGCGCCATATGCTTATCTAATTCCCTCTTGAAGCCGTCCATGCTTGTAGCCGCCACCACTTCCTGTGGCAGTGAATTCCATGTGTTAGTCACTCTTTGGGTGAAGAAGGACTTCCTTTTATCCGTTCTAACCCGACTGCTCAGCAATTTCATTGAGTGTCCACGAGTTCTTGTATTGTGAGAAAAGGAGAAAAGGACCTCTTCCTCTACCTGCTCTATCCCATGCATAATCTTGTAAACCTCGATCATGTCACCCCTCATTCATCATTTCTCCAAGCTAGTTTGCAGTGTTGTTCTCTGCTCCATTTTCTTACCAGCAAGTGCGCTGAGATATAGGTTAGGGTGAAATTGACAGGCCCAAGGTCATCCAGCAAGCTTCTCCAGGAGAGTAAGGATTTGAACCTGGGTCTCCCAGATCCCAGTCCGACAGTCTAAGCACTCTTATCACTCTGGCTGTCAATCAATTAAATTGATTAAACCAGTCAGTATTCCCAGAATTAAGACCTTTGGCTTTATGGTGTTTGTCCTGCATCTAAATGTTTCCATTTGTAGAAAAATAAATACAACTTAATTCCATAACTTCTTCCCCGCCCACCACCACGACAGGACAAATTATTTTGTCAAGAAAAAACAAACGAGTTATTTTTCCCTGCATACCAAGGACTTTGAGTCTATGAACTGATAAAGCCAATTTTAGTTTTGTTGTTTCCCCCCCCAAAAAAAAGGACACTTACAAAATTGCGTATCTTAATTTTGTCTCATTCCAAACAGCATCGACAACATTCATAAATACCCGCTGACCTACTGACTACAGTATTAGAATTAAAACGATCTTTATCTGCTTATGCCCAACTATTAAAAGGCAGCCCGAACAAGATGTTGCAATACTTCTGGAAAAAGGCCAGGCGCGAACTCTTATCTCATTTCAGCTTCCTGGGAAACAGGGCTATGAGATATAATTGGGAGTACAGTAACTGTTCAGGAGACAAAATTAGAAGTTTGACGGCATCAGAGTGAAAAGTCTCCTCTGCTCTGGAATAACAGTGCCAGTCCAGGTCAAGTTTTAGCACCCTGGGCTTTCTTCAATCCAGACATAATTGCTAGAATGTAAGAATCCCGTTGTCTAATCGGGTCAAAGGCCATCTTCGTTTCCAGTGGTAACCGACCAAATGCTCCCGGAAGGTCACGTGCAGGGCCTGATGGTCACGGCCACTCCTCCAGGCATAATTCCCCCTGCCATGGTAGACCTGTGGTTGAACTGTACTGCTTCAGACTGCAGATGGATCTGATGGTGCTTCATATTAAAAAAAAAAAATCAACATAGAAAATTAAATGTCAAAGAGAGAGATTCTTATTGAGCCTTGTCACAGCTCGGGGGGGGGGGGGTCACTTGACACTGCCACCACTCTGGTTTTAGGATCCCTTGAGAAGGCCCTCCCAAGACCTTCAGACCTCCCTTGTTTTGGCCAAAATAAGCGTGAGGACCAGGCAGAGTAAACAACAAGGAAAAGGTTTATTTTACAGGAGGTCAGCCCAATATGGGAAACGAACAAAGGTGCAATAAGGGGGTGAAGAGAAAAGAAACCAAATGCCCTAACGCGTCTAAACTTACTGTCCCTAGCTCATTGTCTCAGTTGGGCCTCAGTCTGCTCACCTTTCCTCTCAGGATGAGGGTCTCTTCCCTGCAGCCGCCTTCCTTCTGGCTCTGCCCTCTTGGAAGAAAGAACAGCTCTTCTTCGGTACCAGCTCTTTTGTTATAAGTCCCCTTTCCCTGTGATTGGATAAAATTGGAGCCAAAACCTCTCAGGGGCTTCTGGGAGTTGTAGGCCTGGCCTCCTCCCACTGCCACGCAGGCTCCCTGGGCCCGCTAGGCCTTGCTTGCACAGCCCGGATCATGGCAAGCCTGTTCCCTGATGTCTAGCTCTTTATGTGCAGGGGAATACTTCAGTATGGATCACGCAAGTCTTTCCCCATCTGTAGATAGAAATGATACAAATCACACACAAGTTTACCCTCACACTGAAGCCTCTGGATCTGGGGCATATACTGCTTGTGAATGGGGAGGTTCCATTGGACTCCTGAGCAGACCTCCAGTGGGTATCTCCCATGAATACAACTAATGCTTAAAAAAATAGTCTAAGGTAGGGGTCTCGCCCCCCCCTCCCGCCACCGCCTGTGGGCACCTTTGGAATCCTGATACAGTGTGGTTGGTGCAGCCCCAAAATGGCTTCCTCAGGAGGCGGGGTCAGCCACATAACGGCCGCCACAACTTACCTTCATTCATGCAGTCGAAGATCCTTGTGCTGTGGGGGCAGCTGCTGCCGAAGCGACATTTAAAAAAAAAAATCTGCACTGCCCATCAAATCTCCGGTGGTCCGTCAGAGGCCTTGCTGGGCCGAGTCCCCCACCTGGCCCTGCCCAGTTTCTAAAAACACTTGGTGAGCGCCAGGGAAAAAGTGTCGACAGGCGGCACGGGCACCCCGCTGGCAACTCCTAGTCTAAGGCCCCGACCTACGCAGGCCATAGAAGGAGGTAATAAAAAAGAGTTCGACCTTGCCTAAGAGGCCCTCCCCGCAAGTTGAAAGCCAGCACAGCTTGGGGGGAGCAGGCCAAGCTACCATCCCCTTTTTCCCCCAGGATGTGCTTCTCGGTTGGTTCCTTAGCTTAAGAGAGGTATTTTGAAAGCATCATCTTCTGTCTGCAGCGTGAAGTCACAAGTCTACTCTGCCACATGCGTAAATCAGATTGGAGCTTGGTGACCTCTTGCCCTTACCTCTGGCCTGGACTCCATAATTTAGGTATGTCTGTGATCAGGGCTTTTTTTGTAGAAAAAGCCCAGCAGGACGTCATTAGCATAATAGGCCACACCCAACAGCAGAAACTCATTAGCATATTAGGCCACACCCCCATGTTACCAGAAGTGTGCTCATCCAGCCACAGCCACCTTTTGCTTCTTATTCTGTTTACCTTGTTTGTTGTCAAAACCCAGGGCCTTTTTTTGTAGCAGGAACTCCTTTGCATGTTAGGCCACACACCCCTAAAAAAGCCAATCCTAATGACTTTCTGAAGTTGGGTGTGGCCTATTATGCTAATGAGTTCCTGCTGGGCGTGGCCAACTCGGGAGCCAGATGGAACTCGGTTTCTCTGCGTTCCTGCCCCAAAATAGCCCTGTCTGTGATGCAGTGGACTTGTCTTTCGTACCCCATAAGTGTGTACGGATGTGAAAGCTAACAGGAGGAACATTGATTTGTCTGAAATGTGGTGTTGGAGGAGACCAAGCCCTACGAGGAAAGGCTGAGAGGAATGTTCAGTCTGGAGAAGAGGAGGTTGAGGGGGGACAGGATGGCTCTCTTGAAGGATTTGAAGGGCTGTCCCTTAGAGGAGGGCAGGGAGCTGTTCCTGTTGGCAGAAAGAGGAGAGGGTTTAAATTAAGGGCGGGAAGGTACCGGCTAGATATCAGGAAACGCTTTTTGACAGTCCGAGTTTTTCCACAGTGGAATCAGCTGATCGGGGGGCTGGAGACCAAGCCCTGTGAGGAAAGGCTGAGGGACTTGGGGATGTTCAGTCTGGAGAAGAGGAGGCTGAGGGGAGAAGGATGGCTCTCTTGAAGGATTTGAAGGGCTGTCACTTAGAGAGGAGGGCAGGGAGCGGTTCCTGTTGGCAGCAGAGGAGAGGTCTCGAAAGAATGGGTTGCAATTAAGGGTGGGAAGGTACCGGCGGGATATTAGGAAAAACTTTTTTTTACAGTCAGAGTTCTGCCACAGTGGGATCAGCTGCCTCGGGAGGTGGTGAGCTCCCCCTCACTGGCAGTCTTGAAGCAGCAGCTGGACAAACACCTGTCAGGGATGCTCTGGGCTGATCCTGCATTGAGGAGGGGGTTGGACTAGATGGGCCTGTACGCCCCCTTCAAACACCGTGATTCTATGAGTTTTACAGATCCCATGGACTGCCAAAAGTCAAATAAGTGGGCACTAGGCCAAATCAGGAGCTGCGGTGGCTCAAGTGTACCAAAAGTCAAATAAGTGGGCACTGGGCCAAATCAGTCCTGAATTCTCCCTAGAAACTAAATTGTCTAAATTGAGGCTATTATGCTTTGGTCACATGATGAGAAGACAAGAGTCACTGGGAGACCATAATTCTAGGAAAAGTTGAAGGCAGCAGGAAAAGAGGAAGACGCGACATGAGATGGGTTGACTCAAGTAGGGGAAGCCACAGTCCACAGTTTGCAAGACCTGAGCAAGGTGGTTCAGCATAGGACATTTGGGAGGTGATTCATTCATGGGCTTGAGTTGGAAGCAACTTAATGGCACGTAATACACACACAACAACCTGTGGCCAGTTAGACTAAAGGCAAGCCCTACCAATGGGCAGTCACTGTCTGTGTTAAATCAGGCCTGAATTCTCCCTAGAAACTAAAATGTCTAAATTGAGGCTATTATGCTTTGGTCACATTATGAAAAGACAAGAGTCACTGGGAGACCATAATTCTAGGAAAAGTTGAAGGCAGCAGGAAAAGAGGAGGACCGTGACATGAGATGGATTGACTCAAGTAAGGGAAGCCACAGCCCACAGTTTGCAAGACCTGAGCAAGGTGGCTCAGCGTAGGACATTTGGGAGGTGATTAATTCATAGGCTTGAGTTGGAAGCAACTTAATGGCACCTAACACACACACAACAACTTGTGGCCAGTTAGACTAAAGGCAAGTCCTACCAATGGGCAGTCACTGTCTGTGTTTCATCAGCCGTGTGAGTTTATAAACTGGTGTATTTTGAAGACTTCCATTTAGTGTGCCATCTCCAGAATTCAAGCTATTGGTCATCACTTAACGCTACAATTCCATCTTTTCCTCCCCGCACAGAGCTGGAAAAAAAGATCCCATCTCTTTATTTGCAGAGAATAATTGGATCCAGTCAACTTTTTCAGTCAATCCCTCCACATTTCTCCTCCTTACTGTAGCTCTCTCCCATCCCACATGCTTCTGAGAGCCAGTTTGGTGTAGTGGTTAAGTGAGCGGAGTCTAATCTGGGAGAACCGAGTTTGATTCCCCCACTCCTCCACTTGCACCAGCTGGGTGACCTTGGGCAAGCCATAGTTCTGGCACAGCTGTTCTTGAAAAAGAGCCGTTTCTGTCAGAGCTCTCTCAACCCCACCTACCTCACAGGGGGTCTGTTGTGGGGAGGGGAAGGGAAAGGAGTTTGTAAGCCACTCTGAGACTCCCTTGGGTACTGAAGGGTGGGGTATAAATCCAATCTCCTCCTCCTCCTCTTCTCCCTCCTCCTCCTCTTCTTGTTCTTCTCCATGTGCATCCCATAATCTCTAGCAAAGCTTTTTCTGTGCTCAAAGGGGGACACACAAACCCTTCCTCCCTTCTTTACAGCGACAGAAAAATCTGGTTGGATCCAACCCCACAATAGTTTTCTCCCACCTAAATCGGTAAAGTTTCTAATTGCCACTTTCCACCACCTGCAATGGTGAGACTCTCCCCAGAGTCGCCCATAATTATTAGTTCCAAGAATATATCCAGATGTGCGTCTTTTTGTTCTGTTGTTTTCCAGGGGCTTCTCACGCTGTTCCAGGCAGACTCAGAACACACTCCCTTCACCGACGTGCCTAGGAAACAACAGCCAGCTAGCGAACGACAAGTCCACTTTGAGTTAACGTCGCCCCGCTGTGTCGGAGAGATCATAATACGCAGCATCGTTCTTTGGTTTTGTTTTTCCAGCCCTCAGTCTTAACTCTCAGATGTGTACTTGTTTACTGCTGTAACTTGGCGAAGACGTAAATAAAAAGAGTCTCCTCTTCTGTTGTCCTGCACAAATGTTTTTCTTTGGGCTCTGTAGTTTTTTTGGGCGTGGGGGGCTTTCCCCACAGGGAGAGTTAACCTTGAATAGGTTACTCTTGCTGGAAGGGCCTTATCTGTTGTGTGCTCAGCTAAGACAAGTAAACAGGGTAGTGATCACGTCCGAAGAGAGCTCTCGGCTAAATGTAAACCGGTATTCTTGGAGGAGGAGGTACCCAGGGACAAAGGACTTTTGAAGAGGGGATTTTTAAAAAAACAAATTGTATTTCTATGTCCTTGGATACGTTTTTGTTCTGCAATCTAGCGTCCTGCTGAGTTATTTATTATTTTATTCTTTTACACCTTGCCTTTCTCCCCAATGGAAAATCAAAGTGGCTTACATGCATTTATACCCCGGCTTTCTCCCTAGTGGAGCGTCAAAGTGGCTTACAGCATTCTACTCTCCTTCATTTTTTTAAAAAAAAATCCTCACCGCAACCCCGTGAAGTAGATTAGGTTGAGAGTGTGTGACTGTCCCAAGGACACCCAGCGAGCTTCTGTGGCAGAGCCGGAATTCGAACCTGGGTCTCCCAGATCCTAGTCTGACACCCTGACCACTACACCACACCGGCTCTCTTAAAAATTCCTTTTCACCAAACCTGGTGGCAGTCTCAGCCAATGCTCCCTCTAAGCTGTGGAATCTTGTGAGCAAAAATTCTACTTTGTGAGCTACTGCCATTAAAGTTGTGAGCAAGGGATTTGGCTACGGCATAAATTAGTTTGCTCTGGAGTCCTCCTTCATGAGCTAAGACAAAAATGTGTGAGCTAGAGGCTAAAAAACTGTGAGCTAGCTCACACTAACTCAGCTTAGAGGGAACACTGGTCTCAGCCACGGTTCCCTCTAAGCTGAGTCAGTGTGAACTCACAATTTTTTTTAGCGTCCGACTCACACCTTTTTGTCTTAGCCCAGGAAGGGAGGGCTCCAGAGCAAACTAATTCATGCAACAGCCAAATCGCTCGCTCACAACTTTAATGCCAAGAGCTCACCAAGTAGAATTTTTGCTCACAAGACTCCACAGCATAGAAGGGAAATTTGGTCTCGGCCCTCTGCTGTGTGCCAAATGTGCATGGACTTTGCACCGCAAATCTTCCAAAAAACACAAGCGTACGGCAGCTCTCTCCTCAAACTGAACTTTGGTGGGAAGCGTTTAAAACCGCCCCTGCGCTGCTTGCCCTTGTGACCTGCATGCCCGGAATTTGTGTGCATCACCTTCAAGGATGTGTCATCTCCCATTACGCTCTCTTCTTTGCCATTTCCATTTATGAGCGTCTCTCGCCTGAATTTTTTCTATGCCTTTCTCCTACCGCCTGCTCTGTCTGCTGCTGCGCCGGTCTCTTAACCCAGAAGAAGAAGAGTCCGCACTGTCTGCCAAATCACTTTCCTCTCCAGTCAGGTTTCCCCTTTCAGGATCCAGTTCTCTCCCTTCACTGTAGCACCTCCAGCCGTCTGCCCACTGTTTACTGTGCTCTTTATTTTATTTACCACAAAGCTGATCCTCTGAACTTGGGCAGATCACGGGATGGCAGGAAGGGTTGCCTCAGTGCTTAGTTCTCGTGGCCCTTTCTTACACACCCAGGGAAATGCTGATCGCCATGTTGTGGTCAGGAAGCAAGTTTTCTCCAGGCCAGTTTGGCCGGGGATCCTGGAGGTTTTTTGTCATCTGGGCATGGAACAGCGGTCACTGCGTGTGTGTGGAGAAGAGGAAGAAGAAGAAGAGATTGGATTTATATCCCGCCCGTCACTACCCGAAGGTGTCTCAGAGCGGCTTACAAACTCCTTTCCCTTCCCCTCCCCACAACAGACACCCTGTGAGGTAAAAGAAGAAGAAGAAGAGATTAGAT
>NW_015169829.1:136386-140447 GCF_001447785.1 Gekko japonicus | reverse complement strand
AAGGTCATCCAGCCATGTGCAAGGTGAGGAGTGGGGAATCAAACCCGGTTCTCCCAGATTAGAGTTCGCGCACTTAACCACTACACCAAACTGGCTCAGCGGGAGGTATTTGTGAATTTCCTGCCTTGTGCAGGGGGTTGGACTAGATGGCCGTGGAGATCCCTTCCAGCACCATGATTCTGTGTTCTATGCCCTGCCCTTCTCCCCAGTGGGAGCCCAAAGCAGCCTACATCATTCTCCTTTCCCCCCATTTAAACCTCACAACAGTCGTGTATCTGAAGAAGTGAGCAGTGACTCATGAAAGTTCATCCCCTGCCACAAATTTTGTTTGTCTTTAAGGGGCTACTGGACTGTTGCTCTTTTTCTCTGCTGCAAACAGACTAACACGGCTATTTATCTTGATCTGTCATCATGTGTGAATGTGAGAGAGTAGCGTCATCTCTTATTGACCAGTTTGGTGTAGTGGTTAGGAGCTTGGCCTCTAATCTGGGAGAGCCGGATTTGATTCCCCACTCCTCCACATGCAGCTGCTGGTGTGACCTTGGGTCAGTTACAAATTCTTTCAGAGTTGTTCTCTCACGAGCAGTTCTCAAGAGAGCTCTCTCAGCCCCGCCTACCTCACAGGGTGTCTGTTGTGGGGAGGGGAAGGGAAAGGAGATTGTAAGCTGCTCTGAGACTCCTTCGGGTAGTGAAAGGCAGGATATAAATCCAATCTCTTCTTATATGGACACATTCTGGCAGATAAATGCTGTCTCTGTTTCAGTAACTTTTTAGAAGAGAAGAAGAGGAGATTGGATTTGTACCCCACCCTTCACTACCCAAAGGTGTCTCAGAGTGGCTCACAAACTCCTTTCCCTTCCCCTCCCCACAACAGACACCCTGTGAGGTAGGTGGGGGCTGAGAGAGCTCTGACAGAAACTGCTCTTTTTTCAAGAACAGCTTTTATCAGAACTATGGCTTGCCCAAGGTCATCCAGCCAGGTGCAAGTGGGGGAATCAAACCCGGTTCTCCCAGATTAGAGTCAGTGCACTTAGCCACTACACCTTACTACCAAGTAAGGGCTTAATTGGGGAGAGTGCAGAAGGTGTTTCTTCTTCTGCAGCTTTCCTGCACTAAAAAGTTACCGGGGGGTGGGGTGGGGGGGTGTCGTCATGATGAGCCAAACCAGGTTTGGTGGTCGTGAATGATGTGAAAGTGAATGCCAAGGTCAGTCAAAGATACAGTCATGGTTTCATCCATGATCTTTTGTCTCATCAATTTCTAACACTGACCTGGAGGGCTCTGGCTAGTCCAAACTCATCAGATCTCAGAAGCTATGCAGGGGTCAGTCCTGGTTAATGTTTGGATGAACCTCCAAAGGAAGTTTAGAAAACTTCTTGAGGGCCAAAAGTTAAAAGTCTAAGTATACAAAAGAGTGTTTATTTCAAAGACATATAAAAACCTTGTAGGGGCGGGGCCCAAATAAAGCCTCATAAAATGTTCAAAGTTGCAAATACACACAAAAAAGGGACAGTGTATATGATCTGATATGTTTTGGCTCACAAGAGTCTTCTTCAGAGGTCAAATCGTACCAAATACGCCAAGCAACAGAGTCCGTGTAACACATGTAAGGCAATTAAGAATAAAGAATCCAGGACCAAAATTGGAATGTTCCAATATGGAATTGAATGCCTCGCCAAAAGGTTTCTATTTGGGGCCACAAATATATATGGCCTTGTGTCAGAAGTAGTTGTATGTACTGGAAATAATATGTACCTTCCAGTTTAGGTCGTATGGGTGCTAATAAAGCTGGCCTTGTGTCAGAAGTAGTTGTATGTACTGGAAATAATATGTACCTTCCAGTTTAGGTCCTATGGGTGCAAATAAAGCTGCCTTGTCAGACAATGTTCCATCAATATTCGGATGAGATACCACCAAGGAAGTCCAGGGTCATTACACAGAGGCAGGCAATGGCAAACCACCTCTGAATGTGTGTTGCCTTGAAAACCCTGTGGGGTCGCCATGAGTCAGCTGAGATTTGATGGCACTTTAAATGCACACCATAATTTCTAACCATTCCAGCAATGCGCTTTAGCTGACCTCACAGCGTAGAGGTGTACATATACTGACAGAACGAGGCTTCCACTTGATGGTCAAATCTTGGCGTGTGCATAAAAATCCATCACACTTAAGCCTTGTGTGTGTTTTATCCCTTCCAAGGAGTTCAGGATGGTGCACATTTCCTTTCCCCATTTTACTTGCACAACGACCCTGTGAGGCAAGTGAGGTCAACCGTGTGATTAGCCCATAGTTCTCTAGTACATTTCATGGCACCGTGGGGAGGGATTTGAATCTGAGTCCTTGTCTGATAATGCTGACCACCCCCACCACACAGACTCTATAGAGATCCTAAACACAAGATTAGTTCTTGGGTTGGATATTTGACAGTAACAATGCTCCCTATAAGCTTGTGAGCAAACATTCTACTTTGTGAGCTGCTGGCACTGAAGTTGTGAACAAGCGATTTGGCTGGTGCATACATTAGTTTGCTCTGTAGCTCTCATTTCTGAGCCAAGACAAAAATGTGTGAGCCAGAGGCTAAAAAACTGTGAACTAGCTCACACTAACTCAGCTTATAGGGAACACTGGTGACCGTAGAGAGTGGACCTATGGAATTACGTCCCTACCTGCTGGGTGGTGGGTGGGTGCAGGCCACTAACTCGTGCCCCCTGAAACCATTATCCTTCAAAAATACAACCAAGTTTGAGTCCAGTGGAACCTTTGAGAACAACAAGTTTTAATTTGGGGTATAAGCTTTGCTGGTCTTAAAGACGCCACTGGACTCAAATTTTGTTATGTTGCCTCAGACCAATATGGCTAACCACCTGAAATCTATCATTTGAAGAGTTCCACCGGCCTGCTGCCTTTGTTAGTGCTATTAATAAAAACACGCCTTTTGCTTGAGATTAATTCTTCCTCGGTGGTGCCGGCTATATTCTGTGGCTAAAAAGACAGGAAGAGCTGTGTCTTGTCATAAGAATGAAGGGGGGAAAACAACAAACATGTTTTCTTATTGCAGTGAGGCGGAAGAGCTGTTTTCATCTTGCCAATATGCAGGGGTCATTTCCTGCAGGAGCGGCGCTCCAGCAGTAAAGAGCCCAGGGGGCGGACACATGCAACAAGCCCCACCCCCTGCTCCCAGCAGCCCTCAGTCAGAGCAAGAAGCTGCCAGGTGAGTTGCAGAGCCCTCCCCCCACACCGGGGCCCCAGTCCAAAACAGTCCAGTGGCACCTTTAAGACCAGGTTTCATTCAGGTACAAGCTCTCCCTCCTCTGCCAGGACAGATCTGCACGTCCCCCCCCAAAAAAATAGCTAGCAATCCAAAACAGTCCAGTGGAGCCTGAGCGGTGGGTGTTGCCTTCTAACACACTTCTGGTGATGTCAGGGGGTGTGGCATATGCAAATGAGTTGTGCTAATGAGCTCCTGCACCTCTTTTTCTACAAAATGACCCCTGCCAATATGTCTGCTGCTTCATTTCAAAGCCATCTCCGCAGCTGGGAGCGAAGCGCTACGGCTCCCTCTTCTTTCTGTATTTTTTTTTTAATAAAGGTTTTATTAGCTCCCCTAAAAAGGGGAGGTATTTCGCTTAAAAGAAAAAAAGGGAGGGGTAGACAGTAGGAGAAAGAGAAAGCTGAGTGATATATAAACTGGTAAATTAAACTGTTAGTAATGTCCAATTAATCTTCTTGGGCTTCTTCTGTGTGTTGCCAAACTTCTTTTCTTAGTCCTGTTACATGTATTCTCTGTTAGTATGTTAGTAATGTTCCTTTGAAATTCTGTTAATAAAAAGGGTCTCTTCTGTGCACATTCAGAACCGCTTCTTTGCGTGCTGGGTACTTTTACTATCGCTGACGTCGAGGAGCTTCCTCTGTTGCCTTCCCCTTCCGGCTTATTAGATCCTCCTTCGGGTTGTTGTTAATACGCTCAGTTCATGTACTATAAATCCTCTTCCTTTCATGCCCCGGAGGTCCCCATTTTCGAGAATGGTATAATTTCATTTTCGCTTTTATATTCGCTCCCA
>NW_015169829.1:135101-135960 GCF_001447785.1 Gekko japonicus | reverse complement strand
GCCTCGCTCTCCGACCTCTCAGTCGAAAGAGCGACTCCCCCCTAGTGCGCCCTAAAGCGCCCCGGATCCGAGCTCCTCTCTTCTGAGGGGCTCGTTCGGGTCTCCGCTCGCGCGGATTCCCTCCTCCACCGCGGGCGGGCGAGGCGCCCTCGGGAGCGACCCGAGGAAGCGTCCGCCATGCGCGGGAGCCAGACCGGAAGCCCCTCTTCTTTCTGTATAACGCTGTTCCTACCGGAAAGATTTGTGAAGATTTATTTAAAACATTTTTATGCCATCGTTCCACCCCCTCGGAGTCCTCAAGGCAGCAACCATCGAAACATTTGAACACTTAAAAAAAAAAAATTAAAATGACGAAAAATATTCAATAAAAACACATCCTATCAGAACCAGGGAGGAGGCATATGCCAAGCAAAAGAAAGTCTTTGCCCACTGGTGGAGGACATTGATGGTGGGAGGCAAGGAAGCCCGTTCTCCCATTGCCACCCATCCGGCCCCAGATGGCAGAGGCAACCTAAGCAGGGCCCGCAAAGATCACCTGATTGTGCAGGTAGGTTCATGGGTCATTTCCTACAGGAGCGTAGCTCCAGCAGTAAAGAGCCCAGGGGGCGGGCACATGCAACAAACCCCACCCCCTGCTCCCAGCAGCCCCAGGCCATGAGGAGCAAGAAGCCTCTTTCTTTCCCTCTTTCTTTCCTTCTCTCCTTTCCCTTTCCCTCATTTCCTTCTCTCCCTCTTTCTTTCCCTCCTTTCCTTCTCTTTTTTCCCTCCTTCCTTCCTGCACAGATCTGCACGTTCCCCCCCCCCCAATAGCTAGCAATCCAAAACAGTCCAGTGGCACCTTTAAGGCCAAGGTTTATTC
>NW_015169829.1:132809-134818 GCF_001447785.1 Gekko japonicus | reverse complement strand
GGCTCTACTGGTAGCAGGAGCTCCTTTGCATATTAGGCCACACACCCCTAGTGTAGCCAATCCTCCAAGAGCTTACAGTAGCCCCAGTAAGAAGAACTCTGTAAGCTCTTGGAGGATTGGCTACACTGGGGGGTGTGGCCTAATATGCAAAGGAGCTCCTGCTACCAGTAGAGCCCTGGATAGGAGTTATTAAATGTTTTTGTCAATTTTATCACAGTGTTTCTTTGCTTGATATAATAGCCTCCAGGTGGGACCTGGGGATCCTCCAGAATCACGGCTCATCTCCAGACGACAGAGATCAGCTCCCCTGGAGAAAACGGGTGCTGTGGAGGGTGGTCTCTATGACATTGTGCCCCACTGAGGTTCCTGTCCTCCCCAGGGCCATCCCCAAATCTCCAGGAGTTTCTGGTAACCCTACCCTCATCCCCTGCTAGTGGCCGGGGGGGGCTGGCAACCCCATTCTCTGGTTGTCCCCCATCAGTAGCAGGTGATCCTAGGACTGAGGTTCACTAAAATTATAACTGAACTAGCTACTGGATCTAAAATAGTGTTTGTAGAAAAAGCCCAGCAGGAACTCACTGGCATAATAGGCCATACCCAACAGCAGGAACTCATTCGCATATTAGGCCACACCCCTGACAGCACAGCTCATTTGCATATTAGGCCACACCCCGTGTTGCCAGAAGTGTGGTCATCCAACCACGCCCACCTTTTGCTTCTTATTCTCTTTACCTTGTTTGTTGTCAAAACCCAGGGCTTTTTTTTTTGGAGCAGGAACTCCTTTGCATGTTAGGCCACACCCCCTAATTGTAGCCAGTCCTAATGAGTTTCTGCTTTTGGGTGTGGCCTAGTATGTCAATGAGTTCCTGCTGGGCGTGGCCAACTTGGGAGCCAGCCGGCACTCCGTTCCTGTGCGTTCCTGCCCAAAAATACCCCTGGTGTTGGACATTCAGCTTCCCTTCTACCAGCTGCCCCCAAGGCTGGGGTTGCCAAATGCCGACCTCCAGTTGGTGGCTGGAGATTTCCCAATATCAACATAAGAACGTAAGAGAAGCCAATGTTGGATCAAGTCAGTGGTCCATCCACTCCAACGCTCTGTCACACAGTGGCCAGAAATACCAGGTGCCCTCAAGAGGTCCAGCAGCGGGGCCAGGACACTAGAAGCCCTCCCCCCCAGAAGCACCAAGAATACAGAGCATCCCTTGCTCCAGACCGAGAGTTCCTATCTATACCTTGTGGCTAATAGCCGCGGATGGACCTCTGCCCCATATGTTTATCCAACTCCCTCTTGCATATTACAAGTGCTCTCTGGGTGACAGAGATAGCTCCCCTGGAGAAAATGGCCACTTTAGAAGGTGGACTTCATGGCCCTCCCTCCCCAAACCCCACCCTCCCCAGGCTCCAAGCCCAAAATTTCCAGGTATTTCTGAACTCGGAGCTGGCAGCCCTACCCAAGGCTCTAGTCAGTTGTCACAGAAGTTACTTAAGGCTGCACTCAACTGGTGAAGGGGAAAGCCTATGAACCCAGAGAAGGGGTCAACTTTAAGAGGATGAAGCAGAACATGGCTCATAGGAGAAGAGGCGTGAACAGGGCAAAGAAAGAGGAAAATGCTCTGAAAGAGTTGGGTCTGTTTAGCCTGGGAAAGAGAAGGCTTAGAGGGGACATGATTGCAGTCTTCAAGTATTTGAAGGGCTGCCATATAGAAGATGGAGTGGATCTATTCTCTCTAGCTCTGGAATGCAAGACTAGATCTAATGGGTGGAAATTACAAGGGAGTCGATACCGGCTAAATATCAGGAGAAACTTCCTAACTGTATGAGTGGTTGAGCAGTGGAACAGTCTGCCTCGGGAGGTGGTGGATGCTCCTTCGCTGGATGTTTTCAAGCGGAGGCTGGACGACCATCTTTCGGGTATGGTGTAGGGCCAGGGGTCATTTCCTGCAGGAGTGCACAGAAGGGGAGCTCCGGCAGTAAAGAGCCCAGGGGGCAGGCACATGCGACAAGCCCCA
>NW_015169829.1:124664-132316 GCF_001447785.1 Gekko japonicus | reverse complement strand
CAATAGCTAGTAATCCAAAACAGTCCAGTGGAGCCTGAGCGGTGGGTGTTGCCTTCTGACACACTTCTGGTGATGTCAGGGGGGTTGGCATATGCATATCAGTTATGCTAATTAGCTCCTGCACCTCTTTTTCTACGAAATGACCCCTGTGTAGGGCTATCTTTCGGCTATGCTCCTGCAGAGGGCAGGGGGTTGAACCAGATGACCTGCAAGGTCCCTTCCAACTCTAACATTCTATGGTTCTATGCCCAAAACATTTTTTTTTTAAAAGCCATACGGAATTTGGTACAAGTCTGATATCAGCAATGGCGTGAGGTAAATTTGTTTGTCATTGCCAACGTCTCAGCTGGTGACTGTTGCTCTGCCTTTCAAACCATGGCTGGATTTGGACAGCATTCCAATTCTCACTGCTCCTTGGGAGTGAGTGAACACAGTTGGTGAGGGGAGATGCGGCCTTAGCAGAGATACAATCTGTGTGTTGGTGCACAGTAGTTTTAATAGAATCGTGCTAGCTTGAAAACAACCCTCACATCTCATAATACCCCCCAAAAAAATAAGTTTGCATGTGGCTATTTTTAAATAATGGGAAAGATCAACATGCCACTGGTCTGTGCAGAACACTGAACTGGAGTTATTTTTGCTGTGGGAAATAAATGAATCTTCCATCTCCAGAGGCAATATAAAGGTAAAGGTTTCCCTTGCTCGAAAGCCAGTCGAGTCCGACTCTAGGGTTGCGGTGCTCATCTCCGTTTCAAAGCCGAAGAGCCAGCGCTGTCCGAAGACGTTTCCGTGGTCATGTGGCCGGCATGACTAAACACCAAGGCGCACGGAATGCTGTTACCTTCCCACCGAAGCTACTTGCAATGTCTTGCTTTCGAACGGCTAGGTTGGCAGGAGCTGGAACTGGAGACGGGAGCTCACTCCGTCATGCGGCACCCGGGTCTCGAACTGCTGAACTACCGACCTTCCACAGCCTGCAGTTCAGCGTCTTAACCACTTGAGCCACCGCAGCTCAATATCAGATATCAATATCTAGTAAATATCAATAATCAGAGGCAATATACCCGAGTGTAAAATAAATGCACCGCAACGCCATTTAGAATGACCCACTTATATTGAAATGTTTATTTATTTACTTGCTGTCAAATATAAGTTTATTAGCAAGGAACAACAAAAAACAACTCTGAGATAAATTCCCCGCAAAAGTATATCCAAAAGGAGACTTCAACAAAGTGAGATGCACACGTAATCAGTAATGAATCTATATATATAATCCATCATGGGAACATACAGAAGTCCACAGGAGCCATAGAAGGAAAAAAACCAACTAGATATCGAACACTTTTCCTAGGTAGTATGCAGTGTTTCTGGTCCTTCCTCAGGAACAAAGAACAACTACAGGGAGTCTCATTCCAATTTCTTTACAGGACAATAGTGTTCAGTTTGGTCCTGTTTACATAGAAGCAACCTTGAGAGGTGCACATTAAAGCTTAGGAGACCTGGCACATAAAGAAACTGAACAGTATTATCCTGCAAAGAAACTGGAATTAAACTTCCTGTAGTCGTTCTTCCTGAGGAAGGACCAGAAGTCTGAAATACTGCATACTACCTAGGAAAAGTGTTGGATATCTACTCTGCACTTGGTTTTTCCTGTCTCGAGGTGACCATTGCATGGATCACTGTTGCCAGGTCGTCGCATTCGAGGAAGGGAAGCAACTTCCCGATCAGCCGAAGGTGGTAAAAGGCCGATTTGGTAGTCGGTGCCACCTGGGCCTCCATGACTCAAAGCACCCAAGAACACCGTTCTCCCTAGTTTGATGTAGAACCAGTTTGGTATAGTGTATAGGAGTGCGGACTGTAATCTCGGAAAACTGGGTTGGATTCCCCACTCAACATGCAGCTGCTGGGTGACTTTGGGCAAGCCACAGTTCTCTTAGAGCAGTCCTTGAAAGAGCTCTCTCAGTTCCACCTACCTCACAGGGTGTCTGTTGTGGGGAGAGGAAGGGAAGGAGATTGTAAGCCACTCTGACATTCCAAGTGAAGGGCGGGGTATAAATTGAATTTCTTCCTCCTCCTCCACTTTCTCACAACAGCCCCCCTGTGAGGCAGGCAAGGTTGAGAGTTTGTGATGGGCAAAAGGTTACCAAGTGAGCTTCCATAGTAGAAGACTGTGGCAGGTGCAGACACAACATTGGTGACACAAAATGGCTGCCACGGGAGGTGGAGCCAGCCACAAAATGGCTCCCACAGCTTACCCTCAGCCATGAAGAAGAAGAAGAGATTGGATTTATACTCCGCCCTTCACTTGGCGTCTCAGACACCCTGTGAGGTAGGTGGGGCTGAGAGAGCTCTTTCCAGAACTGCCCTTTCAAGGACAGCTCTGACAGAACTATGGCTTGCCCAAGGTCAACCAGCAGCTGCAAGTGAAGGTGTGGGGAATCAAACCGGTTCTTCCAAATTAGGGTCCGTGCTTTTAACCACTACACCAAACTGGAGGAGAGGAGAAAGATGTAAGCTGCTTCAGGTCTTCATTGCACAGGAAGGTGGGATATAAATGAAGTAATGTTAAATACATTCCCCTTGCATGGCTCAGCCTTTTACAGGTAGTCCCGGTATTCCAGGTATATCTCTAAAACCATGAGGACTAGATACTTTTTCTTATGTTGCCAAACAAAGAGAAAGTTTCCACTGCTGAGAATCCCAGGCAGCCTAATTTTGTAGTGAATTCAATACGGAAAAAGCTCTGTCTGTTCTTTTGCTAAACGGCTAGAGCCAAACTTAGGCACTTCAATCCCTCTTCAAAAGGAAACCTTTAAGAAAAACAGCGATTGCTTGGGAAACGTGTGTCGTCCCCCCCCCCCAGTCCTAAATGAGAAGCCACACTCATACTGGTGGAGCAGATTTAGCAACGGCCATCCGCTTTTGCGGAGGAACCTGTCAGATTAGACTCACGCGGAAAACATGCCTTTCTTCTCCCTCAAATCTCTTTTCAAAACCTGATATTTCATTTGCAATGCATTTCCTTAAACTCTTGCCCCAAATCCCAAAGGCATTACACTTAAGAAAGTGTTCACCAGTTCACAGCACAGTTCGGCCGCCCTTTAGTTACCCGTTCCTTTGTGCACAAATAACAGCCAAAGAGTAACATATCCCTGCATCCCACCCCAAATATTTTTTTCTAAAATCCTGTTCCCAACCATCATGCTGATGCTCTGCACGGCAGGCTGGGGAACCTATGAGTCATGATTCCTGGCAGATTCCACACATCGGAAGAAAGATTTGCAATATGTCGTCCCTACTGACATGATTCCTATTGCTTGAAACTGCTGTCTCGTTGCTTGGCGAGTGAATAGATACGCCTGGCTTTCGTAAAATGTGAGAGGCTAGGAACCTAATTGCTATTTGGGGCTGACGGGCTGTCTTCCTCCTCTTTCTACAGCAAAACCCCCTGAGGCTGTCCTCAGGTTTGGAATTAGGAAGAGGCCTGCTGGGGGTCAGACCAACATCCCGCCTCACACAGTGGCCGACTAGTTCCTCTGGAGGGCCAACAAGAGGGCATAGAGGCTGAGGCCTTCCCTGATAAGAACATAAGAAGAGCCCTGCTGGATCAGGCCAGTGGTCCACCTAGTCCAGCATCCTGTCTCACACAGTGACCAACCAGTTCCTCTGGAGGGCCAACAACAGGGCATAGAGGCCGAGAGCCTCCCCTGCTGTTGCTTCCCAGCACTGGTATTCGGAGGTTTGCTGCCTCTGTAGATGGGGTCTCCTTTCAGTCACCATGTCTAGTAGCCATTGATGGATGTGTCTAGCCTCCTTTTAAAGCCATCTATGGTCATGGCCAATGCTACCTCCACTGGCCACGAATTCTACATCTAGTAAGAGCCCTGCTGGATCAGACCAATGGTCCATCTAGTCCCGCATCCTGTCTCACACAGTGGCCAGCCAGTTCCTATGGAGGGCCAACAACAGGGTATAGAGGCCGAGAGCCTCCCCTGCTGTTGTTTCCCAGCACTGGTATTCGGAGGTTTGCTGCCTCTGTAGATGGGGTCTGCTTTCAGTCACCATGTCTAGTAGCCACTGATGGATGTGTCTAGCCTCCTTTTAAAGCCATCTATGGTCATGGCCAATGCTACCTCCACTGGCCACGAATTCTACATCTAGTTACTTGTTGACTAAAGATGTATTTCCTTTTGCCAGTTGGCTGGTTGGCTTAGACTGAGCCTACTGAAATTGAATCCGACGAAGACGGAGGCCCTTTGCCTGAGTCGAAGTGGCCCAAGGTTAGAGATCCCTCTCCCGACCTTCGATGGGGCACCATTGGTGCCAGCGCCAGAGGTTAGGAGCTTGGGAGTGCTCCTGGATACCTCCCTAATGATGGAGGCCCAGGTAGCAGCCACTGCAAAGTCTGCCTTTTACCACCTATGGCTGATTAAGCAGTTGGTTCCCTACCTTGAATGCAATGACCTCGCAACAGTGATCCACACACTGGTCACCTCAAGATTGGATTACTGCAATGCTCTCTACATGGGGCTGCCCTTGTCCCAAATCCGGAAGCCGCAGCTGGTGCGGAATGCAGCGGCGAGGCTGTTGCTGTGTCTTCCCATGCGGGAACACATCCAGCCCGCCCTAAAAGCACTGCACTGGCTGCCTATAGCATACCGGATATGGTTCAAGGTGCTGGTTTTAACCTTTAAAGCCCTATATGGTCGGGGACCTATCTACCTAAGGGGCCGCCTTTCCCTATATATGCCCCAGAGAGCATTAAGATCTGGATCCCAAAATCGCCTGGTCCTTCCGGGCCCGAAAGAGGCCAGGTTGGCCACAACGAGTACCAGGGCCTCTTCTGTGGCAGCCCCTCACTGGTGGAATGAGCTCCTGGATGACATCAGGGCCCTGCGGGAAGTTTTGCAGTTCCGAAGGGCCTGCAAGACGGAGCTCTTCCGCCAGACTTTCAAGTAGGGTGCCGCCTTGACATCATGACCCTGGCCTTAACATCAATACCACCAGCAGCCGGACGATAAACAGCCTGGCAGGATGACAGAAATGATGACAGAATGTCGCCATCTTGTATTATAGCTACGTGCAGTGTCTTTATAGTTTATATTGTAATTTTAATGGAATGTTGCTTTTAGTATACATATTGGAGTTTTAATGTATCTATTTATACCTATGTTGTTAGCCGCCCTGAACCCGCTGAAAGAGGGAAGGCCGGATACAAATATAATAAATAAATAAATAACCCACAAGAGGATTCTGGGAGGGCAGCCATTTTGGTCTGTGGTAGAACGGCCAGATTGGAGCCCTGTAGCCCCTTAGCCGCCAACACCAAGATCTGGCAAAAGAGTCCTTTGACCCAGGAAAGCGTACAATCCCCAAACGCCTTGTGGTCTCTAAAGTGCCACCGAACGCAAACCACGATTTTCAGATAATCCAACGAAGGGACCTTTGACTCTCGAAAGCCTACGCCTCCAAAATCTTGTTGGTTTCTAAGGTGCGACTGGACTTTTTTTTAAAATTTGCAATTTTTATTTCGAGATAAACAAGCAAAATGACAGAACAATATAATTATGCATATATACATAAAAAAAAAATGCAGTTTTTATTTCGAGATAAACAGAAGCAAAATGACAGAACAATATAATTGTGCATGTATACAGAAGTGTTCAGAATCATACTTGGAGCAAGGTTTTAACATTTTAACTTTTTAACAATAGTGCAAATATGTTCAAAATAATACTACTGTCTATACGTCTGTGCTACATAAGTGCTAGTAAAATACTTCAAACTGTAAACGATAGGTTTCCATAATAATAGGGCATGTGGGTGTGGTATAAGTTTTAGCTATGAGGATAGCCATGGTCATTCAGTAAGAATAGTTTGGGTTTCAAAGCCATCGCTGCAACTGTGACCATTCTGAGGTTATAAATTAATTCTGCAACAAAAAATTTAATATTGGGTACCATTTACCATCAAAGTTGGATTTGACCGATTTCATTTGAGATCTATTTATTTTGTCAGTTATGTTATCAATTAGATATTGCTCCCATAGTTTTTTGAACCATAGATTCAGGTAAGAGGAATTAGCTTCCCGCCAACATGATGCAATTGTAGTTTTTGCTGTAGAAAGCATAATATCAATGGTTGGTTTGGACTGGTTCTTTACCAAATCTTCTGGCCAGTGATCTAAGAATAGAGCTTCGGGAGTGAGTGGTATTGTGGTGCCTGTTATGGTGTGGATGTGAGGCGCGACTGGACTTGACTCCAGCTAAGCCACAAGGGGACATCTCTTCTTACCCCATGACAGTCCTTTGTGGGGTTTTTTCCAAGTTAGATCATCCCAAACGATGTAGACGTTCGACATTCCTTGCCCAGTCAAATGCCATTTTCTCATAAGCTGGAAGACAGTTAAAAGCCTGCATTTGAAACCGAGTGAAATTGCACCATTCCGTCCAACTTTAACATATTGCAAGCATGAAGGTGGAGCGACCTCCTAGCCTTGCGGGGAGGCAAATGAGATCTCTGCCGCGGCTATTTCCTGTTGGCAGCATAACGGCACGATATTTAATGGGACCCTTGAGACAGAATTAATGGAGGAAGCTGCGCTATACTGTGATGGCCAGATTAGGCAAAATAGCATTCCATCCACAAAGCTGCTTAAAAATTGAGAGTATTTGTAAAGAATGGCCTGATGGCGAGTTCATTAGTCTCTCCTTTTTATGAAAAACCAAAAAAATAAAAAATAACCCCTTAGTTTTATTTTACTATTAGTTTTTTTTAAAAAGCGACCGGCTTCTGGAGCCACTGGAGACAAAGGCAAGGAGGGCCTTGGCTGAATTTACAAGAAGGACATTTCTTTTTCCAGCCGGAGCCCCCGTGCTTGCTGCCAGCCCTAGTCTTTTCATACCTTTGAAAGGATAATCTCCTCTGACTCCCACTCATTGTTCGCCTGTTTATCAGCCACTCGAAAAAACGGATTTGAAAAGCAATTGGAAACAACACCCTCCTGACATTACAACTTCGGGATCTTTACATAAACAGCAGTCTGACGGCTTGGCAGTGCCGGGTGACCTGCCGTTAAATGCAGGTTAACTAAGTAGAGGAGGAGAGTACGGTGAACGGCAGCTGTCCGTGCTGTGCGGACAGAAAGAAGGCATTAATCCGAGAACGCCAAAGTGGATTTCTGTTGCCTGGGAATGTCAAGAGGCTTTTGAGAGCAAGTTCTCAAAAGTGTGTGTGTGTGTGTTGCCAAGTTGCTTGTGACTCATGGTGACCCTATGAATGAATGACTTTCTATCATTAACAGCCTTGCTCAACTCTCGCAAACTGAAGGCCACGGCTTCCTTTATCGAGTTAATCTATTTTACGAGAGCCCTTTTGGTGTAGTGGTCAGGAGCGCGGACTCTAACCTGGGAGAACTGGGTTTGATTCCCCACTCCTCCACATGCAGCCAGCTGGCATGACCTTGGGTCAGTCACCAGATCTCTCAGAGGTGTTCTCTCAAGAGCAGTCCTCGAAAGAGCTCTCTCAGCCCGAAGGAAAGGAATTATAAACCGTTCTGAGACTCCTTTGGGTAGTGAAGGGTGGGGTATAAATCCAATCTCCTTCCTTCCTTCCTTCCTTCCTTCCTTCCTTCCTTCCTTCCTTCCTTCCTT
>NW_015169829.1:119254-123625 GCF_001447785.1 Gekko japonicus | reverse complement strand
CTGTTCCCTGGAAGGGCAGATAATGAAACTGAAGCTCAAATACTTTGGCCCCCAAATGAGAAGGGAGCCCTCACTGGAGAAGACCCTGATGCTGGGAAAGATTGAAGGTCAAAGAAGACGGGGACGGCAAAGGATGAGATGGTTAGACGGTGTCATAGATGCAACGAACATGAAGTTGAGCCAACTTCGGAGGACGGCGGAAGACCGGAAGGCCTGGCGGGATCTGGTCCATGGAGTCGCGAAGAGTCGGACTCGACTGTGCGACTGAACAACAAAATAAGCTTTCATGTGCACCCGAAGAAGTGTGCATCCTCATGAAAGCTTCTACCCAGAATTAACCTTTGTTGGTCTTAAAGGTGCCATCATGGGACTCAAACTTTGTTTTGTTGCTTCAAACCAACATGGCTACCCACCTTTATTTTCAAACTTTCACATCTGTAGATAGTAAAAGATAATAATATGGTATGAATTATGTTGATTTTGGTCACCGGCAACACATTCTTGAACTTAAGAATTTTTTCTAGCTCCTTCCCCAAAAGCCTGGCTATGTTAATTGGTAGCTAGTACAAAGTCTCTGCCCTTTAAAGCCCTACATGGCTTCGGACCGTCTTCTCCCGTGGGTTCCTGCCCGGAAATTAAGACCAGAGGGAGGGGCCTTCCTGACTTTCCCACCAATCAAAGAAGCTCATCTGGTGGGCACACAAGAGAGGGCTTTTTTGGTGGCTGCCCCACAATTCTGGAACAACCTCCCTCAAGGTCTTCGGGAGGCAGTTGAGGACAGTTTTATTGAGGACTGCATTTGACTAATTTAACTGAGAGCCAGTTTGGTGTCCTGGTTAAGTGCGTGGACTCTAATCCGGGAGAGCCGGTTTTGATTCCCCACTCCTCCACTTGCAGCTGCTGGATGACCTTGGGCAAGCCATAGTTCTGTCAGAGTTGTTCTCTCAAGGACAGTTCTGAAAAGAGCTCTCTCAGCCCCACCTCCCTCATGGGGTGTCTGTTGTGGGGAGGGGAAGGGAAAGGAGTTTGTAAGCCACTCTGAGACTCTGAGTGAAGGGCGGGGTATAAATCCAATCTCTTCCTCCTCCTCCTTCTTCATTGGCAGTTCTTCTTTTGTGGTCTTTTATGGATTTTTTAAAATTAAAATTGTTATTTTATTTATATGGTCAATCACCTTCAGTTTCTAACAACCGAAAGGTGGCTAATCATAGAAACAATGTTAGAGTTGGAAGGGACCTTACAGGTCATCTAGTCCAACACCCTGCACTCTGCAGGAGCATAGCTGAGAGATAGCCCTACATACCTGCAACATACCTGAAAGATGTTTCCAGCCTCCACTTGAAAATGTCCAGTGAAGGAGCATCCACCACCTCCCAAGGCAGACTGTTCCACTGCTCAACCACTCTTACAGTTAGGAAGTTTCTCCTGATATTTGGCCGGTAACGACTCCCTTGTCATTTCCACCCATTCGATCTAGTCTTGCAATCTGGAGCAAGAGAGAATAGATCTGCTCCATCTTCTACATGACAGCCCTTCAGATATTGGAAGACTGCAATCATGTCCCCTCTAAGCCTTCTCTTTCCCAGGCTAAACATACCCAACTCTTTCAGCCTTTCCTCATAAGACCTGGATTCCAACCCTCTCACCATCCTGGTTGCCCTCTTCTGGACACGCTCGAGCTTGTCAACATCCTTCCTAAAATGTGGTGCCCAGAACTGGACACAGGACTCCAGGTGAGGCCTGACCATAGCTGAATAGAGCGGAACTACCACCTCCCGTGATCTGGACACAATGCTTCTGTTAATGCACCCTAAGATTGCATTAGCTTTCTTCACAGCCACATCGCACTGCAGGCTCATGTTTAGCTTGTGATCAACCAGAACACCCAGATCAAATGTTTTTGATGATGGTGGTGGTATCTGTGACGTGAAACAGTTTAAGCTGGTGTGGCCTTTCCTAGGCAACTTGCGATTGATCAGGCTAGTGATGTGGACGGAGGGTCATTTGAGAGAGACTTGTATTGCATTTGCATATATGGACTTACGTCCTGCTTTTCTCCCCAGTTGGGACTCAAAGAAGCGTAAAACATTGTTCTCCCTCTCCCCCATTTTCCCACAACAACTCTGGGAGGTAGGCCAGTCTGTGAGTTTGTGACAGGTCCAAGGTTATCCTGCAAGCATCCCTGGTGGAAGTCAGGAGTCAAATCCAGGTCTCCCAGAATCCCAGTCTGATACTTTATCAACTGTGCCATGCTGGTCTCAAAGATGCTTGGAAGTCCCAGGCATTTTTCTTTCCTTTGTAAATCACAGATCGGTTGAAGCCCACTTTGGCTCAGAGGGCAGGACAGGATTAGGGATACTACGAATTTGTCAACAAACAGATCCAGCCATTGGACAGACCCTGTTTGGCACTTGTGAACAGACCACGGGCTGAACAAGGATATGTTAATTCTGCTTTAAGCAACTCAAACAGATTCTGAACAGGTTTGCAACTGCCAGTTTTGTGTAGTGGTTAAGTGCGCGGACTCTAATCTGGGAGAACTGGGTTTGATTCCCCACTCCTCCACTTGCACCTGCTGGATGACCTTGGGCAAGCCGTAGTTCTGACCAGGGTTCCCTCTAGGCTGAGTTAGTGTGAGCTAGCTCACAGTTTTTTAGCCTCCGGCTCACACATTTTTGTCTTAGCTCAGGAAGGATGGCTCCAGAGCAAACTAATTTATGCAGTAGCCAAATTGCTCACTCACAACTTTAATGCCAGTTGCTCACAAAGTACAATTTTTGCTCACAAGTCTCCACAGCTTAGAGGGTGTCCGTTGTGGGGAGGGGAAGGGAAAGGAGTTTGTAAGCCATTCTGAGACTCCGAGTGAAGGGCGGGGTATAAATCCAATCTCCCTCCTCCTCCTCCTCTTCTTCTATTGGTCAGAAACCGACTCCGAACTGACTGGGGGATCAGCTGGGAGTCAGGCCCTCCTCTCCAAGCACTTCCCTGCATCCTAGTCTTGTTGTGCTGGGGCACAGGAAAGCTTCAGAGAGCATCAGAAGCAGGCTCACAGCCGATGGGGGCTCCACTGGGAATGGGCTTCTGATCCAACCCCCCTATCAGAACCATAGCTACACCATATAGTTATATTCTCATAGTTCGATTCATTAATCTTTTATAGTTACACATTTATGAGTTATTACATAATAACATTAACCTTGTACAAAGAAAAATTGTTTTCTTATTCTTTTCTTATGTTTCTTGTTCATACGTTTTCCTGCCTAGCCCTACAGATACGAAATAATGGAAATATACATGGAAATATATTATGATGTAGTAGCTTTTTACCGTATTTTGATTTGTTACGATACTTTTTCGTGTTTTATATTCTTATGCAATGTGCTTAACAAATGATGTTTTATGCTTCTCACTTTTCCCTTTGTCCCTTTTCATCTTGTATACCCTTAAATGGTAAAATAAAAAATATTCTAAAAAGAAAAAAATAGCTACACAGTGAAGTCGAAGAGCAGAAGTAATCAGCTCCTGAGCTCCCCATTACAAAAGGGGAAAAAACAAGAGCTAATTTCTCTCCTTTTCTCTGCAGCCCAAATGGAAAGCAGAAAGGGGGAATCAACTGGGATTTTACAGCTATACACGGCTGGCTTCACTGCCTCGTTCACGTTATGCTATTTTAATGAGTCTGTATGTGCTGACAACTGGGGATATAGTTAATATGTTGTAATATAGTAAATATGACATGGAAATATAACTTTCAGTTCACAGCTAAAAAGTACCAGCTATCTGAAGAAGTGTAACGTGAACGCGGAAGTGAAGCCAGCCGTGTATAGCTGTACTCACATATGATGTGGAACTATTGCACTCCTGAAGTTCTTTATACAAAGGAATTGTGGACTCTAATTGTATTCTCATAAGAACATAAGAACAATGTTGGATCAGGCCAAAGGCCCATCCAGTCCAACACTCTGTCACACAGTGGCCAAAAATACCAGGTGCCATCCGGAGGTCCACCAGTGGGGCCAGGACATTAGAAGCCCTCCCACTGTTGGCCCCCCCAAGCACCAAGAAGACAGAGCATCACTTGCCCCAGAGCCCCTATCTATACCTTGTGGCTAATAGCCACTGATGGACCTCTGCTCCATATCTAATTCCCTTTTGAAGCCGTCCATGCTTGTAACCGCCACCACTTCCTGTGGCAGTGAATTCCATGTGTGAATCACTCTTTGGGTGAAGAAGTACTTCCTTTTATCCGTTCTAACCCGACAGCTCAGCAATTTCATGGAGTGCCCACGAGTTCTTGTATTGTGAGAAAGGGAGAAAAGTGCCTCTTTCTCTACCTGCTCTTTCCCATGCATAATCTTTTAAACCTCAATC
>NW_015169829.1:114416-119196 GCF_001447785.1 Gekko japonicus | reverse complement strand
TAGATAAATAAATAAATAAATAAATATATGGGTTCTTTAACAAAGATTTAAAATTTTTTGAATTGTTTCATACAATATAATTTTTTCTGCTTTTGTTCGTAATTCATTCACGGAGTGTCTTTATATTTATAAAATCCCAGCTGATAGCTGATCAGCTGGGATTTGGCTTTTAAGAACATCAGAGGAGTCCTGCTGGATCAGACCAGTGAGGGTCCATCTAGCCCAGCATCCTGTCTCACACAGGGACCAACCCCTTGAGGACCAACAAACAGGGCACGGGGGCCAAGGCCTTAATCTATTGCTGCCTCCAAGCACTGGCATGCAGAGGACTGCTGCCTCTGAATATGGACTCTCAAGGCTCTAGGTTCACACTGAAAATGATCAGAACCTACCCTCCTTCTCGTCAAAACTCACCATATGCGACCACTTAAAGATTCTAAATGAACAGACTACAACCCTGACCTGCCTGAACTCACCACTCAGCCTTGGCTCTAACCAGGGGTCATTTCGTAGAAAAAGAGGTGCAGGCTCATTAGCATAACTCATTAGCATAACTTATTTGCATATGCCACACCCCCTGACGTCACCAGAAGTGTGTCAGAAGCCAACACCCACCACTCAGGCTCCACTGGACTATTTTGGATTGCTAGCTATTGGGGGGGGGGACGTGCAGATCTGTCCTCGCAGAGGATGCAGAAGAGGGAGAGCTTGTACCTGAATAAAACTTGGTCTTAAAGGTGCCACTGGACTGTTTTGGACCGGGGGCGTAGGGGGGGGCTCTGCAGCTTACCTGGCTGCTTCTTGCTCTGACTGAGGGCTGCTGGGAGCAGGGGGTGGGGCTTGTCACATGTGCCCGCCCCCTGGGCTCTTTACTGCTGGAGCTCCGCTCCTGTGCACTCCTACAGGAAATGAGCCCTGGCTCTGACCACTGATCATATGTTTCGTTTCAGTCGCATTCAGAAGACCACCTATTTGAAGCCATCAGAGAGTGATTCAAATGTGGAATTCACTCCCAGAGGATGTCGTGATGGCCTCAAGAATAAACAGCTCGAAAAGGGGATCAGATAGATTCATGAAGGGTGTCTATCGATGGCTACTTGCCACGGTGGCTGAGGGGAGCCTTGGCATCGAGAAGATCCTTTGAATCCCAGTGCCCGGAGTCGACATCGGGGGAAGGCCTCGGCCTCTCTGCCCTGTTGTTGGCCGTCCAGAAGAACAGGTTGGCCACTGTGAGAGAGTGATCTGATCCAGCAAGGCTGTTCTCATGTTTTTCTTATGAAGACTGAGGTTTGGGGCCCACAGAAGAAAGGAAGAAAGATTGTGGCTGAAAAGACCCAGTCTGCTCAACAGAAAGCCTGATGCAAAAGTACAAAATGGTTTGATAAAATAGCTGGTAGCCTTAGGCCCAGGCTAGCCCAGTCTTGTCAGTTCTGGGAAGCTAAGCAGGGTTGCCCCTGGTCAGTACGTGGATGGGAGACCACCAATGCAGCCCAAGGTTGCTACACAGAGGCAGGCAATGGCAAACCATCTCGACTTGTCTTTTGCCTTGAAAACCCTACATGGTCACCAGGAGATGGCTGCGACTTGACAGCGCTTTCCACCACCAGCCTTAAGGTGGACAATGTTGTGGAGATAGACATGCCGGCAAATGTAGTGCATGCAGCCTATCTAACCCTCTTTGCAATCCCCTGAGGTGGGTTAGGCTGAGAGATCATGACTGCCCCAAGCTCACCTAATGCACTCATAGCAATTTGAACCCAGTTCTCTTAAGACACCCTAGCCCACTCCACCACACCATCTCTCTTTATGAGAGCCAGTTTGGGGTAATGGTTAGGAGCGCGGATTCTAATCTGGGAGAACCGGGTTTGATTCCCCACTCCTCCACATGCAGCTGCTGGTGTGACCTTGGGTCAGTCACAAGTTCTCTCAGAGCTGTTCTCTCAAGAGCAGTCCTTGAGAGAGCTCTCTCAGCCCCACCTACCTCACAGGGTGTCTGTTGTGGGCAGGGGAAGGGAAAGGGATTGTAAGCCGCTCTGAGACTCCTTTGGGTAGTGAAGGGCGGGGTATAAATCCAATCTCTTCTTCTTCTTCTACAAGAGCAGTTTCTGTCAGAACTCTCTCAGGCCCACCAACCTCACAGGGTGTCTGTTGTGGGGAGGGGAAGGGAAAGGGATTGTAAGCCGCTCTGAGACTCATTTGGGTAGTGAAGGGTGGGGTATAAATCCAATCTCCTCCATCTCCTCCTCCTCCTCTTCTTCTTCTTCACTTCAAATGATGTAGAAATGCTGTGTAAATTGTGTACATAAGCTGTAGACTGTGCACACACACACCCCATACATATCTGTCGACAAAAACCAACAGCGAAAAGCAGTGAGTTGGAACTGTCACCTCAAATATGAGCTCATTTAAAAAGAAATGGATTTTGCTCTGCTCTCCAGCCTGGGTTCTCATTTGGGCGGCCGGGGAAAAGGAGCTTCCTTCTTCTGCAGGGAAGGGAGAGCTTTAGGCTTGCCAAGTCCACGATGAGCCTGGGGTTGGGCAGGGGGTGTTCAGGGAGGGGAGAGACCCCAGCAAGATCGGACCAGAACCTATGGGTTGAAATTAAAAGAGTTTTCGGCTAAACATCAGGAAGAGTTTCTGGACAGTTGGAGTGGCTCCACAGTGGAACAGGCTTTCAAGCAGAGGCTCGGTGGCCATCGGACAGCAATGCGGATTGTGTGAACTGAGGAAGAGCAGGAGAGGGAGGGTTGCCTCAGGACTTCGTTCTCGTGGCCCTTTCTTACATGCCCAGGGAAATGCTGACCGCCGCTTTGGGGTCAGGAAGCAATTGTTCTCCAGGCCAGTTTGGCCAGGGATCCTGGAGGTTTTTTGTCATCATCTGGGCACGGAACAGGGGTCACTGGGGTGTGTGTGGAGGGGGAGGTATTTGTGAATTTCCTGCCTTGTTCAGAGGGTTGGACTAGATTGCTGAGCGGTCGGGTTAGAACGGATAAAAGGAAGTATTTCTTTACCCAAAGAGTGATTAACACATGGAATTACCTGCCACAGGAGGTCGTGGTGGCTACAAGCATGGACGGCTTCAAAAGGGAATTAGATAGACATATGGAGCAGAGGTCCATCAGTGGCTATTAGCCACAAGGTATAGATAGGGACTCTCAGTCTGGGGCAAGCGATGCTCTGTATTCCTGGTGCTTGGGGGGGCAACAGTGGGAGGGCTTCTAATGTCCTGGCCCCACTGGTGGACCTCCTGATGGCATCTGGTATTTTTGGCCACTGTGTGATACAGAGTGTTGGACTAGATGGGCCTTTGACCTGATCCAGCATTGGCTTCTCTTATGTTCTTATGTTATGTTCTTATGTTCTTAGGTGACCCGGGAGGACCCTTCCAAGTCTATGATTCTAAGTGTGGTTGATGCAGTCCGAGAATGGTGTGTTCCAAGCAGCTGACCCCAGCTAGGGTATAATGCCTGAGAGTCCACCCTCCAAAGAAGCCACTGCCCCCAGTGCAACTGAACTCTGTAACCTAGATATCAGTTATAATCCCAGGAGGAGGAGGAGGAGGAGGAGAGGTTGGATTTATACCCCGCCCTTCACTCAGAGTCTCAGAGTGGCTTACAAACTCCTTTCCTTTCCCCTCCCCACGACAGACACCCTGTGAGGTAGGTGGGGCTGAGAGAGCTCTTTTCAGAACAGCTCTGAGAGAACTGTGGCTTGGCCAAAGTCATCCAGTAGCTCCAAGCAGACGCGTGGAGAATCAAACCCGGTTCTCCCAGATTAGAGTCCGCGCACTTAACCACTACACCAAACTGGGTCTCATGGAAAGAAGGTATGATTTATACCCCTGCTGAGATTGTCCGATCAGCATCTCACGCTCTTCTAACAATATCCAGGACTGACTGAAGCGTGACTCTGCCGAGAGAAAATGGTTCACTGGAGGAAGAGCGCGCAGTGCTACTCCCTATGAAGTAGCACCACACTCTTTATACATGCAGCACCTCAACAGTGCGCAGCCCTTTGGAGACACCAGGCTTATGCGCCATGTCAAAACGGTGGCTAATCGCCTCTGCTTGCCTCTTGTTCGTCACTCCCCAGATCCCTTCCTAGAAGAAGCCGATGCCGAGATGGCTTCCGTCCCGAGGCTGGAGACAGGCTGGTTAACCTGTGGCTGCAGGAGGGGGGGTTTGCCGCTCCGAGGCCCGTCACTCGTGACAGCCCACGTTTACCGAAGAGACGAACAAAGCGCCCGTCTCCCTGGCCCTGGGAAGTGAAGCGTGGAGTCTCAGACACCTGCCGGCTCGGTAATAGCTTTCTATTTTTACTCTGGTTCTGACCTGGTTTCGTTCTTTCTTTCTTTTTTTGGCATCCAGGAAGACGCTTTACAAGGATGGACCTGATGGGAGCTGGAGAGTCCCGGAGCATCACGACATGATCTCCGCACTTCTCGCAATGTGGGCGCACTTCATCTTTCCCAGACTGACGCTCGTTTGAGAAGAGGATCTGCATCGGAGGGAGGAGACGGGAGGCTGCATCTTCGTAGGATCTGGAAAGGGTGACGGCAACCATGCAGTGGCCCAGTTTGGATAGGACCTGGGGCATGTGGCAGAAAGGGCTGAGAGCCTTCTTCTTTTTCTTTCCTTCTTTCTTTTTCCTCCATTTGTCCTTTTCTTTCCCTCCTTCTTTTCTTCTCTCCTTCTTTCCCTTTCCCTCCTTCTTTCTGTCTCTTCCCCTTCCTTCCTTCCTTCCTTCCTTCCTTCCTTCCTTCCTTCCTTCCTTCCTTCCT
>NW_015169829.1:100975-114177 GCF_001447785.1 Gekko japonicus | reverse complement strand
TTTCACCAACTGAATGTCCTCCCTGCTCTTATTAATGCTGGGGGGGTCCTCCCTCCTTTAGAGGAGGGTCCATGGCTCACTACGTCCTTGAGAGGCAGAAGGTCTGGAATTCAATCTCTGGCATCTCCAGTTAAAAGGGCTGTAGGTGATGTGGGAGACCTCTGCCAGAGACCCTGGAGAGATGATGCCAGTCTGAGTACGCACGAAGCTGCATTATGCTGAATCAGCTTTGCGTCTCTCAGTGGGATAAAACCAGCACAGACATGAAGCTGTTTTATCCTGAAACAGACCCCTGGTCCATCAAGTTCACCATTGTCTACTGAGACTCGCAGCGGCTCTCCAGGGTCTCAGGCCGAGGCCCTTCACATCACCTACTGCCAGATCCTTTCGACGGGAGATGCCAGGGATCGAACCTGGGACCTTCTGCATGCCAAACAGATGCTCTGCCACTGAGCCACTGACCTTGATAGACCAAGAATCTGACTCAATAGAAGAAGAAGAAGAAGAAGAAGAAGAAGAAGAAGAAGAAGAAGAAGAAGAAGAAGAAGAAGAAGAAGAAGAAGAAGAAGAAGAAGAAGAAGAAGAGGAGAAGAGAAGAGAAGAGATTGGATTTATACCCCGCCCTTCACTTGGAGTCTCAAAGCGGCTTACAAACTCCTTTCCCTTCCCCTCCCCACAACAGACACCCTGTGAGGTAGGTGGGGCTGAGAGAACTCTGACACAAACTGCTCTTTTTCAAGGACAGCTGTGCCAGAGCTTGTGACTGACCCAAGGTCACATCAGCAGGTGCAAGTGGAGGAGTGGGGAATCAAACCCGGTTCTCCCAGATTAGAGTCCGCGCACTTAACCACTACACCAAACTAGAAGGCAGCTTCAGTGGCAAAGCTCCTGCTTCGTATACAGGAGGTCCCAGGTTCTATCCCGGGCCTCTCCAGTTAAAGGGATCAGGCAGTAAGTGATGTGAAAGATCTCTGCCTGAGACTCTGGAGAGCCACTTCCTGTCCAAGTAGACAGTACTGGCATTGATGGACCAATGAGGGTCTGATTGAGCATAAGGCACTTCCATGAGCTTAGGGGTAGCATCGGTATTGCCCGGCAGTGCCCTTGCACCACCACCAATGATGGTGGCCCAGCCCAAGACAAAGAAGGAGAACATGACGTTGAGTTGCATCTGACTCATGGCAACCTCGTCCACAGGGCATTCCAGGGAAGAGACGAGCTGGTGGTGGTCACCACACCTCAAAAAGGATATTATAGCTTTGGGAAAAGTGCAGAAAAGGGCAACTAGAATGATAAAAGGGTTGGAACACTTTCCCTATGAGGAAAGGTTAAAGCGCTTAGGGCTCTTTAGCTTGGAGAAAAGACGACTGAGGGGTGACATGATCGAGGTTTATAAGATTATGCATGGGATAGAGCAGGTAGAGAAAGAGGTACTTTTCTCCCTTTCTCACAATACAAGAACTCGTGGGCACTCCATGAAACTGCAGAGCGGTCGGGTTAGAATGGATAAAAGGAAGTACTTCTTCACCCAAAGAGTGATTAACACATGGAATTCACTGCCACAGGAGGTGGTGGTGGCTACAAGCATGAACGGCTTCAAGAGGGAGTTGGATAAACATATGGAGCAGGGGTCCATCAGTGGCTATTAGCCACAGGTTATAGATAGGGACTCCGGGGCAAGTGATGCTCTGCATTCTTGGTGCTGGGGGGGGCAACAGTGGGAGGGCTTCTAGTGTCCTGGCCCCACTGGTGGACCTCCTGATGGCACCTGGTATTTTTGGCCACTGTGTGACACAGAGTGTTGGACTAGATGGGCCTTTGGCCTGACCCAGCATTGGCTTCTCTTATGTTCTCATGAGCTGAGGTGGTTTGCCATTGCCTTCCCCCACATTGCAGCCCCAGCCTTCCTTGGTGGTCTCCCATCCAAGCACTAAATTTGGCCCTCCCTGCTTAATTTCCCGGCTCAGGCAAAGCTGGGCCATCATGGTGCCACATCTGTTTTTGTTTTGCCAGGGGAGCACAATGAGCCCTGGCCGGCAGGTGGAGTCCGATCGGTTTTCCAAACCCAGCTGGGAACCGAAGGTGTTCCTCTAGCATTTTGATCTCCATTTCTTGTAATGGGTTGTCAGCCACATGTGGATGACCCCAAGCTTCATCCTCGAAGCCTTTGGAAGGAGCCGTGGAGGTCCAGAAACAGCTGTGGTGTTGCGGTTAAGAGCGGTGGACTCTAATCCAGAGAACCGGGTTTGATTCCCCACTCCTCCACATGTACTAGGTGACCTTGGGCCAGTCACAGCTCTCTCAGAGCTGTTCTCTCAAGAGCCGTTCTGGAAAGAGCTCTCTCAGCCCCACCTACCTCACAGGGTGTCTGTTGTGGGGGAGGGGAAGGGGAAGGAGATTGTAACCTGCTCCGAGACTCCTTCGGGTAGTGGAGAGTGGGGTATAAAACCAACCCTCCTCCTCCTCAGTGGTTGGGCTGAAGTTTAATCTAGCCAAGGCAGAAGTGAAGCTGGTGATGAGAGGGTTTAACCCTTTAACTACCACTCTCCACTCTCCAAAACTGGGGTTTCTGTACCATTGTTAGTATCTTTAAGGGGAAAAAAACCCACATGTCTTCATAGGACACCTGCCAGCAATGACTGCAAGCCCTGCAGAACATTCACACCCTCTTCACAGTGTTGCTTGGCCAGAAAACCTGCCCTGATTGCCCCCTGTTCCGCCTTCTTTCAGATGGACTCTTCCCCTGCCCTGCAGTTGCCTCTGCCGCTGGACTGACCTGCCCATGCCGCTGCTGCACCAATGTTATTTTAAGATGCCCAGCCAACTGGATCTCCCGTAGCCAATCAAATGTCCCGCCTAGCACCGCCCACCTTCTGTAAACACTCTGTGGCCATTAGAAAAGGTGTCAGCAGGAGGAACATAGGAACTTCAGAGTGGGCGCAGAGCAGAGCCACGAGGATGATTAGCGGTTTGGAGACTAAGCTTTCCCAAGAACGGCTGCAGGAACTGGAAATGTTCCACCTGGAGAAGAGGCGGTCGAGGGGGCATATTAATTTTTATTTTATTTATTTACATCGTCAATTTATCACCCACCTCCCCCGCATGGCAAGGCTCAGAGCGGGTAACAATAATAAATGAGGTTGAAACCTTTGACAGACATTTAAAGTGGCTCTGAGATTTACGATAATCAATAAGATGGCACATAAAGAGAGCAAAAATAGTGCCCCGTTTCCTAGCAGTAAGAGAAGGGGGGAGAGAAAGACGGAAAGAACAAGGAGGGAATCAGCCTAGTTGGAGAACATCTCCACCTTACGGGCCCTGAGGAATTCTGTCAAATCCTGAAAGGCCCGGATCTCGCTTGGTAGAGAGTTCCAGCAGGCTGGAGCCAGGCCCGAAAAAACCCTGGCTTTGGTCGAGGACAGCCGAATACTTTTTGGGCCAGGGATCACCAGTAGATTGTTGTCAGTCAAGCACAGTGCTCTTTGCAGGATATACCAGGAGAGGCAGGAAAATTGCATAGAATAAAAGAATGTTAGAGTTGGAAGGGACCTTACAGGTCATCTGGTCCAACCCCCTGCACTCTGTAGGAGCATCGCCGAAAGATAGCCCTACAATATACCCGAAAGATGGTCGCCCAGCCTCCGCTTGAAAACGTCCAGCGAAGGAGCATCCACCACCTCCTGAGGCAGTCTGTTCCACTGCTCAACCACTCTTACAGTTAGGGAGTTTCTCCTGATATTAGACGGTAACGACTCCCTTGTAATTTCCACCCATTAGATCTAGTCTTGCAATCTGGAGCAAAAGAGAATAGATCTCCTCCATCTTCTACATGGCAGCCCTTCAAATATTTGAAGACTGCAATCATGTCCCCTCTAAGCCTTCTCTTTCCCAGGCTAAACATACCCAACTTTCCCCATAAGACTTGGATTCCAACCAGTGTTCCCTCTGAGTTGGTATGAGCTAGCTCACAGTTTTTTAGCTTCCGGCTCACACATTTTTTCCTTCGCTTAGGAGGGATGGCTCCAGAGCAAACTAATTTAAGTGGTAGCCAAATCGCTCGCTCACAACTTGAATGCCAGTAGCTCACAAAGTATAATTTTTGCTCACAAGACTCCACAGCTTAGAGGGAGCATTGATTGCAACCCTCTCACCATCCTGGTTTCCCTCTTCTGGACACACTCGAGCTTATTTGAATAGTTGTCATTTAGAAGAGGGTAGGGGGTTATTGCAGTTGATAATGGAGAATAGGTTCATAATAATGGGTTTAAATTACAGGTGGGGAGATATCAGCAGGATATTAGGAAAAAACTTTTAAACAAGAAAACAAGTTGGACATCCTGGACGTAGATAGTTAAACTGCTCAAACACCACCCCCAGATGCAAGAATACTTTGAAAGGGGCCTGTGTCTAGTGTGCAGAGAAGTTTCTGGAACTCTAGTTCCTGAGATCAGAGACCAGCTCTTAGCGCAACATTCCATTAAAGCAACTCCATGCTCAGTATTTGCGCAATTAAGCACATTATACATCTGAGTCCCCAAGGCCATAATATTATTGGATCAATTATAATTCTAGCGAGTTGCATTCCAGCGGTCACTTTAAACAGTCACTCAAAATTAGTTACCGAAGCTCGTAAGGAGTCCAGGGCAGGTGATGTCTTGCATGAGTGCCAAGAAGCCCTGTTTAGCAAAACAGACCAATGAATCATTGGCCCTGATCCAATCGGGTGCATAGGCAGCAGCCAAACTGAATGGGAGTAGCCTTGTAATTCAAGCAGAAACCACACTGTTTGGCAAAGAAGAAGAAGAAGAGATTGGATTTATACCCTGCCCTTCACTACCCAAAGGTGTCTCAGAGTGGCTTACGAACTCCTTTCTCTTCCCCTCCCCACAACAGACACCCTGTGAGGTAGGTGGGGCTGGGAGAGCTCTTGACAGAAACTGCTCTTTTTTTCAAGAACAGCTTGAAGAAGCGAGGGAGAAGATGAGGAAGGGAGGACCAAATTCCCCCTCCCCCCTTCCCAAAAAGTTCATCCTGGATTATAGATCTCAACGCTGCATGCCATTTGGATTTGACTGTGTACCAATCACTTTTTGTCAGAATATATACACACACAAATGAGAATAATATGGAAAGACTAACCCCGGCTGAGCCTTCAAAGATTACCTTTTGTCTGATAATGTGGCAGCTTTGTCATCTTTTGCGAGGACTGCGCCAGCTATAACAAATGCGCTCGACACTCCGACACCGTCGCCAGCTAGTGTAACTCTCGCCTATCGATTTCCCCCCACTCTCCACACATGCTCGTTTAATAAGAAAAAATGTTGCTCAAAAGCGAGTCTGATCATCTTAAAGATGTTATTTACTTTTTGAAAGGTGTGCTGGATTATGATTAATATGGCGTATCGCTGGAGTCTAATAGAGGCGATGCTTCTTTATATAGCCGAGTAGGCCATTGGTTGTGGGTAGGAGGGGTGGGGGGAGAAACCCAAGACAGTCAATTCTGAATTAAACACACTCCAGTTTTCTACTTCATCTGAAAGCTTTTTCTAAAAATGGCATGGCTATGAAGGCAGAGCTACTAATCTGTAGGGTCTGTGAGTGCCCAGTGCTAAAATAAGAAGATCCAAAAACTACTCCAAGAGATTTAATTCAAGGACCTTTGCATATAATGCACAATCCAACAAAATTTTCTCATGCATTCTCTTATACCAAATAGAATTTATTCTTGTTTTACGATTCACGGGGAGATGCTTGAGGAAGAGAAGAAGAAGAGAAGAAATTGGATTTATACCCCGTCCTTCACTCGGAGTGTCAGAGCGGCTTACAAACTCCTTTCCCTTCCCCTCCCCACAACAGACACCCTGTGAGGTAGGTGAAGCTGAGAGAGCTCTTTCCAGGACTGCTCTTGAGAGAACAGTTCTGACAGAGCTATGGCTTGCCCAGGGTCATCCAGCAGCTGCAAGTGGAGGAGTGGGGAATCAAACCCAGTTCTCCCAGATTAGAGTCCGCACACTTAACCACTACAACAAACCGGCTCTCTGGAGCTATCTGTAGTACTGAACGTCGCCCCCACCCTTGAAGAACCACAAAGCCTCGCTTATAGCGAACACAATGGAAGCCTGGTTCTGTTCAGCTGTTTTAGCGATATCAAAAGCAGCGGTGGCCCATACCCAAGCACGGCTTGAGCAAGTGTGTCAGGCAAGTGGGTACAACATCCTGCCACACCGTTTTCACACAGTCAACACCCAACTCAGAACCTTCTGGTTAATTTATTTATTTCATTTATTTACTTGGCTGTTTATTTATTTATCCCACATTTCTCCCCAGTTGGGATGCAGAGTGGCTTATGTCAGTCCTTGGAACAACCCTGTGAGGTAGGTCAGGCTGAGGGTGTGTCACTGGGTTAAGGTTCTCTAGTGAGCTTCCAGGGCAGGGCGGGGATTCAAACCTGCGTCTCTCAGATTCTAGCCTGATGCTAACTGTGGCGAAACGGGGACCTGCCCTCGGCCCTGGGAGACTGAGCAGCCATTCGGTGGCTTGCAAGCCCCTTGTTTTCGCCTGCCCACCCTGTCTGGTGGGGCGATTCCCTTTCCTCAGTCGCTGCCACCACGCACTGAATTTACACCACCTTCCTAGAGGGACAGTGAGACCCCTCTGGCTGATCCCCCAACCTTGGGAAGTGGATACCTTAACCTTTGGGCTCCCCCTGGGGAGTTGGCATCCCCTCCTATTTGGGCCCGTTTGGCTTCCCTGGTCTTCCTTTGCCATGTGTAACGTGCTGAGCAGGGCGGGCTATGTGGTCAAAGCACTACCAGGTTTTATAGTTCAAAAAGAAGGTTTAATTAAACTGTGTACAAGGTTAAAAGGTAAAGGTTCCCTTGCTCGAAAGCCAGTCGAATCCAACTCTAGGGTTGCGGTGCTCATCTCCGTTTCAAAGCCGAAGAGCCAGCGCTGTCCGAAGACGTTTCCATGGTCATGTGACCGGCATGACTAAACACCAAGGCGCACGGAACGCTGTTACCTTCCCACCGAAGTGGTACCTATTTCTCTACTTGCAATTTCTTGCTTTCGAACTGCTAGGTTGGCAGGACCTGGAACCAGAGACGGGGGCTCGCTCCGTCATGCGGCACACTCGGGTCTCAAACTGCTGAACTACTGACTTTCCACAGCCTGCAGTTCAGTGTCTTAACCACTTGAGCCACTGCAGCTCCAATGTACAAGGTTAGGCACAAACATAACACAGGCACTTCAACACAACCGGGCAGAAAATAAACAGGACCAAACCGCAATTCCTCTGTCCCTACACACACCCCGATCCCTGATCTGACTACCTCCATGGTGGGTGGCTGCAGGACAGGACTCGCTCTCCCCCTCCTTGTCGTTGGAGTGAGACTTCAGCCCCTCCCTCAGCACTGGTCACCAACACTGCTACCCTCCTGGCTCTTCACCATGATCTACAGTGGCCAGGATGGGCCACGGGGTGTGAGGTAGCAGGAGTCCCACATACGCAGCCCCTTGAAGCTGTAGTTCAAGGCTGAGACGAAGGCTGAGACTAAACCCTCCCTGGAGGGGCAGAAGCCTTTATCTGGGTGGCTTCGCTCCCGGGGTGGGTCCCTACTTTCCCGCACTTTTTCTCCACAGCTGCTGGGAAATGTAGGCAGGGAGATATGGTAGCACCCTTGTCCCCTATGGAGCATCTCCACCCTCCAGAAGGACTAGCGGATTGGCAGCCAGGGGTCATTTTCTGAAGGAGCTTACAGGAGCAGAGCTCCAGCAGTAAAGAGCCCAGGGGGCGGGCACGTGCAACAAGCCCCGCCCCCTGCTCCCAGCAGCCCTCAGTCAGAGCAAGAAGCAGCCAGGTAAGTTGCAGAACTCCCCCCGCCCCCCTGGTCCAAAACAGTCCAGTGGCACCTTAAGGCCAAGTTTTATTCAGGCAAAAGCTCTCCCTCCTCTGTGAGGACAGATCTGCACATTCCCCCCCACACACCAATAGCTAGCAATCCAAAACAGTCCAGTGGAGCCTGAGCGGTGGGTGTTGCCTTCTGACACACTTCCGGTGCTGTCAGGGGGTGTGGCATATGCAAACAAGTTATGCTAATGGGTTATGCTAATGAGCTCCTGCACCTCTTTTTCTAAGAAATGACCCCTGTTGGCAGCCATTTTGAGGTAAACTGCTGCCTCTTCCTGGCAGCCATTTTGTTACACTAACCACTATACCATATTGGCTCCTGTTCACATGGTTGTCCTGACAATGCTCCCTCTAAGCCGTGTAGTCCTTTTGAGCACAAATTCTGCTTTGTGAGCTACTGTCATTAAAGTTGTGAGCGCGCGACTTGGCTGCGGCATAAACTAGTCTTCCCTGGAGCCCTCCTTCCCGAGCTAGGACAAAAATGTGTGAGCTGGAGGCTAAAAAACTGTGAGCTAGCTCACACTCACTCTGCTTAGAGGTAACACTGGGTCCCACAATAGGTAGGGTTGCCAGCTCTAGGTCAGGAAATACCTGGAAATTTGGGGGAGGGGGTGGAGCCTGGGGAAGGCACGGTTTGGGGAGGGGAGGCCCATCAGTGGGGTATAATGCCATAGAGCAGGGGTGGCTCTTTCACACATATTGGGTGTGGTCAGACAGCATGCTGGGAGCGGTGTAAATTGCTCCGGCCCTAATGCGGTCTTTTTTAACCTGGCAAATCGTGATCATACTCACCTCCTTGCTCCGGATCGCTGTGCAGCCACATTGCTCCCTGCTGTCCACATGCGGGAGCGTGCATCGGTGTTGTTTTCTCTCTCTCTCTCTCAGTTTGGGCATGCGCACAGGCGACCATCTGTAGAACTAAAATTTCCGCGTGTGCGCAGAACAGCGATTTCCACTTTAACCCGACTGCTGTTAACACTTCCCTTTAAACTTTAAAGGAAGACTTCCCTTTAAACATTTACCCCGAAAATGGCCTCCGTGAGATCCCGAACTTGTCCAACCGCTAAAACTAGGCACCGTTTAAACATTGTTTTAATAACGTGGTGGTGGATCTCCACCTAGGCGCACACCGCCAACGCTCTTTAAAAATGGTGGGCGGAAAGCGGAAGCCTCGGACAGCTTTCGAGGGGGGAGGGGGTTTAAACCAGAAGTGGCCTGACACTGCAGGAGTGATCACACGAGAAAAATGCGGCTGGAACCGGAGAATCGGGAAAACACCACTTGGGGACCTGGTATCAAAATACTCCAGGTTAAAGTGGTTTTGTGCCGGAAAACGACAGCTGGGGACGGGAGGCAGATGTTGACCGTGTGATCGCGCAGATAAAATCCGTTTCTGAGGCAGACTAAACGGCCCATCTGACCGCACCCATTATGTGTCTTCCGGCAGGGCAGCTGAGGAAGTGAGGGGGAGGGCATGCCTCCCTGATTGGTCTTCCCTTCCCCAGCCAGTGTTCCCAGTAGGCTTGAGGCAGAGGGCAGCAGAGAGAGAAAGCAACTTTAACTTTAAATGCCTTCTCAAAGCACCCCCTCAGCCTATAAATACCATTGGGCAAATAAATATCATTATCAATATCTGTTTCTACCCCTTTTGTTTTTATTTTTGACAGTCTCATTTAATGTTAATTAAAAGCAAACTTGCATTTTTGTTGTTGTTCAGTCGCACAGTCGAGTCCGGCTCTTCGCGACCCCATGGACCAGCTCCCGCCAGGCCCTCCTGTCTTCCGCCGTCCTCTGAAGTTGGCTCAATTTCATGTTCGTTGCATCGATGACGCTGTCTAACCATCTCATCCTTTGCCGTCCCCGTCTTCTTTGACCTTCAATCTTTCCCAGCATCAGGGTCTTCTCCAGTGAGTGCTCCCTTCTCATTGGGTGGCCAAAGTATTTGAGCTTCAGCTTCATTATCTGGTGTAAGGGGAGGTTCCACATGAAAATCAGGACTGTGTATAATTCTGAGCCAACCCACAAAGAAGGTAAGGTCTCTCCCCCCCACTCCCCCGATTATTCCATCTCTGGCCAATTATCAGACATCTCTGTGTGCGCTAACGTAATCTAGAACCTTTATGGCTTCTGCATTTGAAACCATCAGCCTAAATATGGCCCCAAAACTGACTGGCAGTCATTCAAGACAGAACAGCACCAGAGGTTAGGGTTGCCAGCCTCCAGGTGGGGCCTGGGGACTCCCCGCTTTTACAACTGATCCCCAGCCGAAAGAGATCAGCTCCCCTGGAGAAAATGGCTGCTTTGAAGGGTGGACTCTATGGCATTGTACGATGCTGAGGCTTTTTGATGTTGAGCTTCAAGCCCACTTTTGCGCTCTCCTCTTTTACCCTGAGCAAGAGGCTCTTTAGGTCCTCTTCACTTTCTGCCACTGGAGTGGTATCGTTTGCATATCTGAGGTTGTTGATCTTTTCCCCAGCAATCTTAATTCCCGCTTGTGATTCATCCAGGCCGGCATTTTGCATGATGTACTCTGCATATATATTAAATAAGCAAGGTGACGATATACATCCTTGTCGTACTCCTTTTCCTATGCGTAACCAATCAGTTGTTCCATATCCGGTTCTGACTGTTGCTTCTTGGCCCTTATACAGGTTTCTCAAGAGACATGTGAGGTGGTCCCAAGGAGCAGGCTTGCATATTTTTCAGCAAACTTGCATATTTTTCAATAAAAACGTGTGTGATATTCATTCCTGTCTTGCGGCTCTCAAACCTCTGACATTTATTCTATTACTTGCTCTTACGTTGAGCAAGTTTGGCCACCCCCTGCCATAGAGTCCACCTTCCAAACTGGCCATTTTCTCCAGGTGAACTGATCTTTGTCACTTGGAGATCAGTTGTAATTCCAGGAGATCTCCAGCCGCCACCAGGAGGTTGGCTACCCTAGCAACAGGGCATAGAGGCTGAGGCCTTCCCCTGATGTTGCCTCCTGGCACCTGGGATTCAGGGGAGTAGTGCCTCTGAATGTGGAGGTCCCACTCCATCTAAAACCTAGAATTCAGAACCTAAAAAGGTTAGTCAAGAATAGAAGAGGGCCAACTCTAAAAATCTAATTATGAAACATACAAAAATATACATGTATTTATTCAACACAAATTAAAATCACAAATAAGGGCCCATTCATACCTCATCTACAAATATAAAAACATACAAAGGCTAATGAAATAGACCTAACGCGTTTCGGCCTTTACAGGCCTTCCTCAGAGGTCTAATAGAACATGTTGGCTGATATGTAAAAATATATACAATCATACATATACAAAATATGAAGTAAAGACCAGAAAACAATTGTTCCAAAGTTTAACCACTGGGCAAAGAAAAGAAATACAAAAATACAAATGAAGCCTCCAGTGCAATCACATGTCCAGTAGTACTTCTCTCTGGTCAACTACGTATATATTCTCCTGAGATTGTACAGCCAAATGTTCCCCTCTTCTATTCTTGACTAACCTTTTTAGGTTCTGAATTCTAGGTTTTAGGTTCAGTTTTTTCCCCTTTTCTCTTTTTTGTCCTTACTGAGGATTTTGGTTCCACTCCATCACCATGGCTGGTAGCCACTGATAGATTTCTCCTCCACGAATCGATCTAAACCCGTTCGGAAACTGTTCATTCCTGTGGCCCATCAGTACATCCTCTGGCAACAAATTCCACATCTTAATCATGCTCTGTGTAAAGATGTATTTCCTTTCGACTGTCCTGAATCTACTGCCCCTCAGTTTCATTGGTTGCCCTCGAGTTATATCATTTTGGGGAGAGAGACTCCCTCATTTGGCACACCACAGAGAGTGACTTTGAATGTGAATATACAGAACGGAGAGTTCTTGTACTGCACATTTCCATTGTCGTTTCCACAGCGCCGGACCCGGTCGAGATTGATGAGTTAAACAAGCTCTTTAGATTTCTGAGTAGGTGAGTAATCAGAATGGAAATGTGGTGGAAACCTTCTGTTCATGGTACAGTGGACTTCTGCAGCTATCAAGGCACATCTCGGAGTCTCCCCCCCCCCATCAAACGAGGGCAGGAATGTCATTCTTCCTAATGCCTTACATTACAAAGAAAGCATATTCCTTGGAGCGCAAAACTCACCGAACCTTATTCTTCCTGTGATGGGGAGGCTGTATCTCCGCTGTTCCGTTCCAGTCTGTGTGGGTGGGTGTCACAGGCTGAAATGTTCCCTCCTGGAAGAAAAAAAACATCTCTAGACAAAGGAAACTAGCGTGTAAGGAGGACACCTGGGCTAAAACCCTTCTCCAGTTTGGTGCAGTGGTTAGGAGCGTGGACTCTCATCCGGGAGAACCGGGTTTCATTCCCCGCTCCTCCACATGGAGCTGCTGGTGTGACCTTGGGTCAGTCACAAGTTCTCTCAGAGCTGTTCTCTTATGAGCAGTTCTCGAGAGAGCTCTCTCAGCCCCGCCCACCTCACAAGGCAGCGTTCCCTCTTAGCCTCTGGCTCACACATTTTTGTCTCCGCTCAGGAAGGAGGGCTCCAGAGCAAACTAATTTATGCAGTAGCCAAATCGCTCGCTCACAACTTTAATGCCAGCAGCTCACAAAGTAGAATTTTTGCTCACAAGGCTCCACAGCTTAGAAGGAGTACTGCGCACAGGGTGTCTGTTGTGGGGAGGGGAGGGGAAAAGGAGATTGTAAGCTACTCTGAGACGCCTTCGAGTAGTGAAGGGCGGGGTATAAATACAATCTCCTCCTCCTCTCCCTCCTCCCTGGAAGAACCTTCACCCCTATCCAGGGCTCTTTTTGTAGAAAAAGTCCAGCAGGAACTCATTAGCATAATAGACCACACCCAGCAGCAGAAACTTATAAGCATACTAGGCCACACCCCTGACAACACAGCTCATTTGCATATTAGGCCACACCCCCATGTTACCATAAGTGTAGTCATCCAGCCACACCCACCTTTTGCTTCTTATTCTGTTTACCTTGTTTGTTGTCAAAACCCAGGGCCTTTTTTTGTAGCGGGAACTCCTTTGCATGTTAGGCCACACACCCTTGATGTAGCCAATCCTAATGAGTTTCTACTGCTGGGTGTGGCCTGTTATGCTAATGAGTTCCTCCTGGGCATGGCTAACTTGGGAGCCAGCCGTAACTCCGTTCCTGTGCGTTCCTGCCCCAAAATAGCCCTGGTTACCAGGTTTCCCCATCTGTGGTTTCCTGTTTGAGATGACCGACCTCTCAGGGTGCTTTAGGAGGACACCTGGACAGTCTCGTTCGGTAGTCAAGA
>NW_015169829.1:84553-100363 GCF_001447785.1 Gekko japonicus | reverse complement strand
GAGTTCCTGCTTCAAAAAGAGCCCAACTTGTGCATATATTATATATATTTAAAAAAAGATTGCTTTGGCAGCTGTTGCTGCCACAGCAGAAGGATCTGAAGTTAAGCTGGGGCAAGCATTTTGTGGGTACCTCCGCCTCCTGCAGCAGCCATTTTAGGGCAACGAGGAGGCAAAATTCTCCCCCAGTTTCTTCTAAAAATCTACTTCCGACTTGCCTCCACCCTTCATAGGGCGGAAACTGTCCCTTGCCTCCGGTTCTGTTTACTTCGGCTTTTAATATTTGATGGCTGGAGGACAGAGCGGGCCCAGCAATGGCTGTTATTCTTTCATTGCTTCTTTCCCCCCCGACAGGGAATCTTTGGGTTATTTATGAAGCCAAAATGACTTATTTATTTAATTGTTATTTTATTTAATTAAAATGCAAGTCACTCGGAGACGCATGTGCCATTTGGTGCTAGCAATACTAATTATCGTGATAATCCCGTCGGGTTAATGTAGTAAAACTGAATGATTAAAAAGAATTTAAAAAGTGCGTTGACTTTTTTGTTGTTGTTGTCCCATAACCAGAGAGAATGGCAGATTGCTTTTATTACTTTTCTTAAACAATATCAATCAAGGGTCTATGGGGGAATCTAACGAGTCCTCTTGTTATGGCAAGTGAGCAGCCTGAAACTGCAAATGCATAGTGTGTCTTTGTTTTGTTCATTTAAATGAGTAGTCCACCACGAGTGAAGGAAAACTGGAAACCTTGTGGTTCTCTGTTCCTCTGCCTGTATCTCAGTAGTCCACAGAGTGGCAATTTGGAGAGAAAAAATGGAGGGGTGGCGTTTAGCTGAATATGGCTGTGTATGGCCGTGGCCCCGCCCCCAGTGTGCCTGCCGTCCTCCCGTCACTTCCAGGTGACGTGCGTGCAGCGCATGCATGCTTTGCGCACACGTGCACCAGACGCCAGCCAGGAGCCCCCTGCTCCCGTGGTCCTCCTTGTTAGCCCTACCAAAAGTCAAAGTCAAAATCAAATACCTTTAATGGCATAGCAGTAAGATACATAGATGTACAATAACACGGGTTAGCCCTACCATTGGGTGGGGCAGTCAGGGCAGCTGCCCCCTGGGATTGGTCCCCAGTAAAATAACTGGCCAATCCCCCCTGACCCCATCCTCTGGCTCCCCCCCCCCCCCCCAATTACGCATTTGGGGATTTGAACTCTGATCCTGTCTAGTTCGGTCTATAGCAGAGCCCTTTTAAAGACTGTGGAGACACCCAGCCATCTTGTTGCTACAAAACTGCCCATGATCTCTGTTGAGCTGCACTGCCTGTGGTTGTCTTTATTCCTTCTCCCTGACTCAGTTCTCCTCGGCTCCCGGTACATTGCCTCCTTCTCTGCCATCTGTCTGCTGTGAATCCGCTCGAAACTAGCAGCTCTGTCGGCCAAAACACACCCTGTGACTCAATAATTTCCCCCCTTCCTTCTCTCATTATGCTTTCTAATGTTCATCTGTCAGTTCCCTGCTCCTCCTGACCAGATTGCTGACGTTTTTGAAAAACGGGATCCTGAGGGTTACGAAGCCTGCTCTTTCCAGCCTCGCACTCGTCTCTGTGTTTAACACACACACACACACCGCCCCACCTTCCTTGTTCAGACTTTGCTCAGATTAGGTTTGGATGGGAACGGAATCCCCCCTCCCAAATTACGTTCCCCAAAAACGATCCGTTCTTAGAAAAAGCTCACCACCGTTCTGTCCATTGAATTCTTACTAGAGAGGACTCTAATCTGGGAGAACCAGGTTTGATTCCCCACTCCTCCACTCGCAGCTGCTGATGTGACCTTGGGTCAGTCACAAGCTCTGGCACAGCTGTTCCTGCAAGAGCAGTTTGTGTCAGAGTTCTCTCAGCCCCACCCACCTCACAGGGTGTCTGTTGTGGGGAGGGGAAGGGAAAGGAGTTTGTAAGCCGCTCTGAGACTCCAAGTGAAGGGCGGGGTATACATCCAATCTCTTCTCTCTTCTCTTCTTCTTACTAGAGGTACAGTCTATGCTTCTGGAGCTCGGTATAAGGGCCGAACGACACAGTATATTTTTTAATTAGTTGGGTCCAAGTCCCGGATCGCTTTCCCTGGAGTGACACAGCAGCTGTGGGGACCCTCATATTCAAAGCCGTGGGGGCCTTGTTCGGCTCAGGAGTGTGGTGTGAGAGGAGGAGGAGCTCCTGCCTGCCGCTCTGTTTTCCTGAGCCGAAACAGCCCAGGAAGAGTTCCTTGCATAAATTTGGAGCCTGGTGTCCACAGAATGATCCACATATAGCTCCAAAGTTATGGCAACAAGTTCCCAGCAAGGCTGTTCCAGCTCAAAAAAATGGTGTGGAGGGTAGGGAGAAGCCCCTGTGTCCCTCCATTCCTGAGCCAAATAGGGGTCCCTGCAGGCTTTAAAGATGACCCCGAAGTGGCGATCCTCCAAGAGCGTACAGAGCTCTTCTTACAGGGGCGACTGTAAGCTCTTGGGGGATTGGCTACATTAGGGGTGTGTCACCTAATATGCAAAGGAGCTCCTGCCCTTTCCTCACTGCTATGAAGATGCAGCCTCCAATTTCCTTCCTCCTGAGGAAGCCTGTTCCACTGAGGAGCCACTCTAACTGTCAGAGAGTTCTTCCTAATGTTTATCCGAAAACTCTTCTGATTTAATTTCAACCCGTTGGTTCTGGTCTGACCTTCTGGGGCAACAGAAAACTCGTATAGATCAAAAGAGCACAGGGGATAATATGTATTACAGGCCCCTACTGGGTGATTTTGTGTCTTCTGTGGCCACTACCTGCTTCCTGCCTGCAGGACACAAATGAAACCAACAGGGGGCAGACCCATTTATCTAAACATTGATTGCCGTCTGTGGGGTGGTCTCTTAGTTCTCGCAAGGCACTGGGCTCCGTCCTCATCGGGAGTTCGGAAGATTCCAGGCTGCCCCAAGTCACTGCTTAGCGATGCACCTAATTCCCTCTACTCCCATATCAATCCTCTCTTCAGGCACCACGGCTATCTGTTCAATTTGTAGGGTATAACCAACTGTGGGAGTTTGACCCCCGGCCCTCTAAGCCTACAGAGCCTTGTGCCAGCTTAGGGTTGCTAGGCAACCAGCAGGAGGGTTTGGGGGCGGGGACATGGGGTGGTTGACATTGGCAACATTGCCCCTGTCACTATGTTACTTCTGGGTACAACCCAGAAGTTACAATGGTTAGTTCTAGGAATCACTGGGAACCAGTTTCCATAGTGAAACCATAGAGTTCTGGATAGTTCCTACAGCTACCTGTTGTCACTTCTGGGTGGTACCCGGAAATGACATATTGGCCCATTGTTCCCCCTGCTACCACTCAGAATGGAGGCGGGCAACAGCAGTGATTGGCAGAAGTAATAGCGAGTGGGCAGAAATGGAGAAAATATGCAGTATTGAGTATGCAGCAATGGCGAAACTAATAATTCAGTTGAAAAACAGATTAGTTATGAAATTCGAAATGTAAAATGCTGAATATAAATGTATCCCGACAGAAGCTATATAGTATTTTGTAAACAGTGACCCAAAAACCTTTCAATGTAATGAAGGGGGTGTTGGGGAGAAATATTTCCTATTTCATATATTTTGTTATATACAATCATCTTTTGATATATATAATTGTTATATAGATCTAGATTGTCAGCCGTGTTGGTCTGAAGCAGTAGAACAAATTTAGAGTTCAGAGTGGAATTCCTTTCCGGTCGACTTTCTATCTATGCTGTATAATTGTATTGTATTATGCATTGTGCTATAAATCAATTTGTTCCTCATTATGTTTGATCTCTGAAGAAGGCCCTAACAGGCCGGAATGCATCAGGTCAAGTCCATTGGCCCTTGTGCATATGATTTTTGAATTTTTTACATGAGATGTGATCGGGCCCCTATATGTTTTTTAACCCTTTACAAATAAAGACATGCATTTTTACATATTATTTATATATCGAGTTTTATTTGTTGGCTCTCTGTTGTTGTTCAGTCGCACAGCCGAGTCCGACTCTTCGCGACCCCATGGACAAGATCACGCCAGGCCCTCCTGTCTTCCGCCGTCCTCTGAAGTTTGCTCAACTTCATGTTCGTTGCATCTGTGACACTGTCTAACCATCTCATCCTTTGCCGTCCCCGTCTTCTTTGACCTTCAATCTTTCCCAGCATCAGGGTCTTCTCCAGTGAGTGCTCCCTTCTCATTGGGTGGCTAAAGTATTTGAGCTTCAGTTTCATTATCTGGCCTTCCAGGGAACAGTCAGGGTTGATTTCTTTTAGGATTGACTGATTTGATCTTCTTGCAGTCCAAGGGACTCTCAAGAGTCTTCTCCAGCACCATAGTTCAAAAGAATCTATTCTTCGGCACTCGACCTTAGTCCAAAAGAATCTATTATTCGGCGTGCAGCCTTCCTTATAGTCCAACTCTCGCAGACATACATGACTGCTGGCTCTCTACTCAGTTTGATTTACCTTTTCAGGTTCTTGATCCTAGTTTTCAAGTTAAGTTTATTTCCCTCCGTTGCTCAAAAGTATGTTGTTTACCCACACATGGATGTATTTGAGGCTAATGAGGAGAGAGTCCAGAATATGGATTTCTTTTTCTTTAAGAAGTGAAATCGGGTGATGATTTAATAGTCGATCAGGTTTTGATATGCCACAGTCCAGAGCGGAGTCTTGTCTGATAATGCCAGCAGGTCTTCCCTCCCAAGAAAGATTTGTCTGAAGAAATATCTGTGGCCATATCAGATCACATCAGTGTATCTTTACTGGGTTGCCAGCTTTCATTAAACGCATTTGATGTGCATAACCAAAAAAGGTGAACCCATCAAAGTGGATTGTCAGTAAAAGTCAGAAGAGGGTGGTGGTGGTGGGGAGAAGATAACCAGTAAAAATGGCACGATCGTTTAGAAAGCAGAGATGGGAGGGAGGAGGCCGTCTTCCCCTTGATTCTGGTTTACATTTCTAGACGAGATGAGAATTTTAAAAATGTAGTTTAAAAATGTAAGCTGGATTTGGGGGGGGGGGGGGGTGATGTTTCACTGAGTGGGCCGCGAAGACACCTGTGTCGTAAAAGAAGAGAAATCCAAAATTGCTTTGCCAGTTGTAATTTTCTGGAGCATTTCAAAACAAGATCTCTAGGTACCTATTGCTTTATTTCACTTGAGATCTCATCAGGAGAATGTTCGGTGAGCCTGTTAAATGCGCGCACGCGCACACACACACACACACCCCAAGCAAATTATTTTGCTGGTTGCTCTCTCTGTCCATTCCAAGCTGGGTCATCATCACTGAATGTCAGAATTCAGCAGTGAATGCAAGTTGGAGAGAGGAGGAGTGTGTCTGCATGCATAGGTTCCCATTTAAAAAGTTATCTGATACCAGGTCACTGCAAACTTGTAACTGAATCCTGATGCTTGTTACACCGGCAATAAGGTAATTTTGATTGCTGACCAAAGTCTTTAGCCAGATTCTGTGATCACGCTTGTAGCTCTCCTTCTGGACTCTCAGATTAGATCGGTACATATTCCAGCCCCTTCCTTTTCATTCTTTCTACTCTTTGTGCCCCGATAAATGTCTTTACTTCTATTTGCAATTAGTTGTCACTACCTTTTTTTTCTTTTCGAGGTCTCAATGCATGTATGGAGTTCCCCTCAAGAATGCTAACAGAGGGGAAGCAAGGAAAGAGGTAACTTTCCATGCCTAGCGGCTCAAGTTATTACAGCACTCAGGACAATGGAACCCCAGGGCTTAACAGAGATACCAGGTTCTTTTCTCACTACACATGCTAAGTCACTCAGGTCTCACATCTGTTTAACTCTCTTATTATCTGTATGCTAACTTGCTGATATTCACAGATTTTACCAATTACCTTAATCCAATCTTAGCTATACTTATCACACAGTTCCCTATGTGTCTTGACTCCCATTAACCCTTCCTGGCAACTAACCTCCCCATCTATACAAATGGTCGAGGGAGTCGTGTTTCAATGTATCTGAAGAAGTGGGCATGCATACGAAAGTTTATACCCAGAATTAAACTTTGTCAGTCTTAGAAGTGCCACAGGACTCAAACTTTGGTCCATTCTGCATCTGGCATTCACTCCACATTTTCTCAGCACTCGACCTGGTTCCCCCTTGCCTTGAAATATCTGTTTTCATTGCTTTGCCTCAGATCCTGGCTAGATTTCTTCATTGGCTAGTGTCAGCTTGCCATCTATTTTGTTTTCAACGCTCACTCCCACATCGGTGTGCAGATTTTCCTGTGTCAGTACTTGCCTCATGTGGTCATTAGCTGCCTGGGCCAAGTACTTCATGGTGAGGTGATAAAAACAGAGGGGGAAATAGGGTCGGGGGAACCGAAGGAGGTCAATGAAGCTGTGTCAAGTTGTCTGCTTATTTTTCCTTTGAATTGGAAGCGGAGGAAGGAAAAGGTGCTGCTCAAAACCACAGTCAGATACCCCGGGGCAACGCCATACTGACTGCGAAGCCACCCCTGAATGACCATAAAATTTATTTTATTTATTTTTATTTATTTACTTCGATTTGATATACCACCCTAACCCCCGTGGGGGTCTCTGGGCGGTTTACATGTGGGGTGCTAGTCACATTGAACCCTAACCAAGGCCACATTGATTCTATGGGTGGGGCTGCCTACCAGCACCCAGGTGGAGGCTGATGTCTCTTTGGTTCGGCTGTTCTTTTTTGGCTCCATTCCCGGCAGCTAGCTGTTCTTTTCCTGGCGCTTAGGTAGTCAGGCGGTCTGATACACAGGTGAAGTCCTCCTCTGGTCTGGCTGCGTCCTTCAGGCTCCACCGCGCCTTTGGATGATGTCACTGTGCCTCCGCCTCTGCTGATGACAGCCGCCTGCTGTTTCTGCCGCTGGCTACCAGGGATCACTCCTTTCCAGCTCTGCTGCTACTGCTTGCTGCTGCCTCGACGCCATGCCGCTACCTCGGGTATGCTGCTGCAACCAATGTCCTGCTGCAGCCGCCGTCACCGCCGTTGCCTTCCACGCACCTCCGTAGAGGAAGGTGCCCCCTACCCTTCTAAGGGTAGGTTCCCATTTATCTACTCGCCGTCAGTTACTTCAGCTTTCGATCCGCTGGGAGGGCGGGACTGCAGATTACAGTCTATGCAGAAGGCACCATAAAACCTGATGAACAAAGAAAGTGAAGGCGGCATGTAGTGTAGAGGGAGACTAACCTTCCCCAACCTGGCTGTGGATGCAGATTCAGCCTCTGTCCTCTAGCTGCTCTACTGAGCTTTCCCCTCTCTTACCTACACTCCAGCAGACTGCTGTCCACGGTCCTGAAATAGCTGTCCAGGGTTCTGAAAGAGCCAGACCTGAGCTGGAGCAACTGTTCTTTTACAAACCTTCCCACAGTTGGTCGTGGCAGACTCACACTCCAGATCTGCCCTCACAGAGGAGGGAGAGCTTGTATCTGAGGGGGGGGGGCTCTGCAACTTACCTGGCTGCTTCTTGCTCCCTGTGGCCCAACTGAGGGCTGCTGGAAGCAGGGGGCAGGGCTTGTTGCATGTGCCCGCCCCCTGGGCTCCTTACTGCTGGACTTCCGCTCCTGTGCGCTCCCGCAGGAAATGGCCCCTGATCTTGATCAAGGGCAAACTCTTCTCTTAGGCCTTCTCGCCATGATAGAAAGCAGGTATGATTTATATCCCTGCTGAGATTGTCCGATCAGCATCTCACACTCTTCTAACAATATCCAGGACTGACTGAAGCGTGACTCTGCCGAGAGAAAATGATTTATTAGAGGAAGAGCGCACAGGATCTGGGTCTCATTTAAACTGGGTTATGACCCATGCAAAGGAGAGGGCTGGAATATGTACTCTCATGCCAGCATGCTAGCATAATATCCACAAGAGCTGGAGACCTCAGAAACAACCAAAGGTTGGATCTACTGGAGGACTTCCACAGGTGGAAGGAGGGCCAATTTTCATGGATACCTTCATCTTGCTTCATACCTCTAACTCCCATGTCCTGTTGTTCATGGGGATCCTTCTGTCCCACAAAAGCAGAATTTGAGTCTCCCTCTTCTATTTTCCATGGTCTTAACATAAAAACATAGAATTATAGAGTTGGAAGGGACCTCCAGGGTCATCTAGTCCAACCCCCTGCACAATGCAGGAAATTCACAAATACCCCCCCCACACACACACACACACCAGTGACCCTTGTTCCATGCCCAGAAGGTGACAAAAAACCTCCAGGATCCCTGGCCAAACTGGCCTGAAGAAAAATGGCTTCCTGGCCCCAAAGTGGCAATCAGCATTCACCTGGGTGTGTCAGAAAGGGCCAGAAGAACTAAGCACTGAGACAACCCTTCCTCCCTCTCACAGTTCACAGTTCACAGAATCACCATTGCTGTCAGCTGGTCATCTAGTCTCTGTTTGAAAACCTCCAAAAAAAGGAGAGCCCACCACCTCCCGAGGAAGCCTGTTCCACTGAGGAACTGCTTGAACTGTCAGGAAGTTCTTCCAAATGTTTAGCCAGAAACTCTTCGGATTTAATTTCAACCCATTGGTTCTGGTCTGACTTTCTGGGGCAACATAAAACAACTTTGCATCATCCTCCATATGACAGCCCTTCAAGTACTTTCAAATACAGTTATCATATCACCTTTCATATCATAGGATAGGACCTGTTGAAGCAGACCAGTGGTCCATCTAGTCCATCCTTCTGTCTCACAGAGGGGCCAATGAGTTCCTCTGGAGGTCCAGCAAATGGGGCATAGAGGCCGAGCCCTTCCCCTGATGTTGCCTCCTGGTACTGGGATTCAGAGGCTGACTGCCACTGTACTTGGAGGTTCCCTTCAGTCACAGTGTCTTGTTCTGCCCCGCTTCTCCCCAAATCCTGCTAACTTTGTGTGTCTCTTTCCTAGAGGTCCTCCCCCATCCAACTACGCCCCTTACTTCTTGGCTCCACCCTCGTCACCTCTGGGGAGCCAGCATGGGTTTGCGTGTGGCAGAACAGAAGAGAGCCACCAAAGGTTCTTTCTCACTGAACTCAGACAATGCATTCCGCCATTTGCCTAGCTTCATGAATCTCCATGTTGTCCACCCCCCAAATGTTCACATGAAGCTGCCTTATATTGAATCAAACCCTTGGTCCATCAAATTCAGTATTGTCTACTCAGACGGGCAGTGGCTCTCCAGAGTCTCATACTGAGGTCTTTCACATCACCTCCTACCTAATATTTTTGAACTGGAGATTCCAGGCATTGAAACTGGGACCTTCTGCATGCCAAGCAGGTGTTCTACCAATGAGCTACCACCCCTCTCCAATGCCATCTCCCTACTCACCCTCTCCTGGCAGCCCTGAATGGGGCGTTACCACAAACCGCAGTTTTGTTACCACAAATCCCCAACTGTCTGGCAGATTTTTCCCACCCAATCTTCAGTTCCCCTCAGTGAGCGAGTTGCCCTACAGCAGGTATATCTTCTCAATTGTTGCCCTACAGTAGCATGTATATCTTCTCAATTAACTTGAAACGGTCCCATCCTTTGTTTAGATATTGGTTTAGGCTTTTTCTCGGCTCAGGAACTCTACTGAAAAAACAGGAGATGTCCAGTTTTCTTCAAACCTTTGCCAAATGGCACTTGAGCAGGGCTTTTTTTGTAGAAAAAGCCCAGCAGGAACTCATTAGCATAATAGGAAACACCCAACAGTAGAAACACTTTAGCATATTAGGCCACACCCTGACAGCACACCTCATTAGCATATTAGGCCACACCCCATGCCTTCCCTTGGTTTGCCCGGGCAAGCCCCCCCTTGAAGGGAAGGGAAGGCGGTTTAAACTGCGGGGAGCCTGGGCAAGCTGGCCCTTAGACAGGCCGAGGAAGGCACAGGGAGACATTTAAATGCCTCCCCAATCCTTCCAGAGCCTCCCCTGGCCCACCTGCCTTTTAAATGCCTCCCCAATCCTTCCAGAGCCTCCCCTGGCCCACCGGAACTCTACTGACTGGGGGGGGGGTCGCTCTCCAGGCCTTCCCTCTGTAGCCAGGCACGCAGAGGTTTTGGCTGTAGCGGGTGTGGCCAAGTCTGAAGCCAGCCAGAACTTTGTTCCTGTACATTCCTGCCCAAAAATAGCCCTGCACTTGAGACAGATTAACTTTCAAAAACAGAATAAAGATTTTATTAAACAGGCAGGGAACATATGTATAATAGCGGTATTCAAGGTTTTGAGACCGCTAAGGTAAAAACGTTCTAATATATACAGAACTGAATTCTTAGCCCATCCAAGAACATGTATTTGTAGTTTTGTTTCAAGATTTTCTAGTTCTTTCTTTGAGAGGTACTTTGTTTAGTATATTTCAACACAAACATAGTCCTTACTAATGTTTCTTCTAGATGACAACATTTGCTTAAGGTTTCTAGATTTCTTTCTTCAGGGTTCTAGATTTTCCTTTAGATATTATAGCTTTTCACTAACTCCTGAAGTGTCTAAGCTTCTCCCCTTTATCACAGACCAGGGTTCTCTTCCCGACCCCTTTCACTGGCAGGAAGTTATTCTCCTTGTCCCTAAGAAGCAATAACTCCTTTTACTATTTGGCTTGTCAGGGAGTTCACTCTAAGTACCCAGATCTTCTGCCAAAACCTTCTCCAGTATCCTTTGTCTGTATAAGCTGCTCTGTAGCTTTCTTGACTGAGAATCTAAACTCTCCCTCAGTCATTCTAATATATTTATGACAGCGGGGGTCCTTATTCTTCTCTCTGTAGAAGTACTTTTCTGACTATTGCCTGTCAGAAAGCACTGACTCCCAAATGTCTCTTCCCTCAGAAGCCAAACCCTCTGGGTACTGATCCAGAGTTCAAATAAAGACCAAAAGGCAAAAGACCTCTTTTCCCTCCTGATCAGCTGTTTTATTTCCTCTCTCAGCTGATGTTGCCCAATCAGAGAGCAAGTTCAGCAGCCAATCACTTAAGCTCTTCTCTCCAAGGAAGATTAACTCATGAACTCCCTGACTCTCTGACACAAGCAGAATTTTCAAAAAGCCTGCTTTTTGGTGCAATCCATCACAGACACCCTTATGGCGACACCCCTTCCTCCCTTCCAGCTTTCCCATCTCTTTGAACACAATTGTGTTCATTTCCCCCAAATCCCCGGACTAAGATGCAGCAGAGAAATCTTCGCATCCAGGACAATTTCCTTTGCCCAAATGTTTTTTAATTCAATGACATCCTTTGCGGAGAGATTTGGATCTCAGTTGGGCAGCCCATCTGTTTGCGTAGGCCTCCTGTTGTTTGGGCTTTATTGTGATCCATATTTAATGCCGCTACCACGCGGCCTTCTTTCTTGATGTCTTAATTCTTTTTGATAGACACTAGGAACCTGTCTCACATCTTTTTTAGCCTGAGTCCCATCTGTCAGTAAATTGCACGTTTTGTGTGTGCGTGTGCATGAGCGCGTATCCCCCCCTTCTCTATAAAGAGGACAAATTGTTGATTCTCACTGCGTGTTCTCACTGCTATCTGATGGGGATTCCAAACGGACTTTTTTTCTGATGGGCTCGTTTTGACAACCTCTTTTTAAAGATGATAAAAAAACCCAAAAAAAATTAAAGAGCAAACAAACTGGAGGAGAAAACTCTTTCAAACTTAATCTACTTTCTTGTCTTAATCTCCTTTCTTGTCGGTGGCGGTATCTTTCCAATTCCCTACCTTGGTGTCCTAATTTCTGCCTCTCCTGAAAGCTCCAACTCTTCCCCCCTCCCTCCTCGTCTCCCTTTCAGGGCTTTCTGCAGACGGAGCTTTGCGGCGAGTGACATATTTTACCGGCAGAGGGGAGAATTAGGTATTTTGAAGTGGAACATTTTGGTCCGAGGCCATCCACTGAGAGATCGATGAGGCCGAAAGCGACTCCCAGCGAAAAACAATGAGATGATGATGTCCTTGGAAACAAGCACCCGAGAGAAAACAATTCAGAAAACGATTCAGAGTAAAATCTATAGCTTGGATCATATGCTCTTTTTCAAGGGATGGAAGGTGGCTTCTGTTGGTCCCTCTTGGCTGTCACCTAGCAGGTCCCCTTGTGTCCCCTCTGCTGTTCATGAAGATCTCTCGACCCCCTAAGAACAGATTTTCAAGAGTCTCTGGGCTGTAGTGGGAGCCGGGAGTTGAGAAAACTCTGCTTTTATGAGGTCTGCTCAGCTCACAGAATGCACAAGATCTAAGGCAATGTGTCGAGGGGGTGCAGAATTGGGATCACTGCTCTTGCCCAAGACTTAACATAAGGAGAGCTCTACTGGATCAGACCAGTGGTCTGTCTAGTCCTGCATCTTGTCTCACACAGTGGCCAGCCAGTTCCTCTGGAGGGCCAACAAAAGGGCAGAGAGGCCAAGGCCTTCCCCTGAGGTTTCTCCTGGCTCAGGGATTCAGAGGTTTAGTGCCTCAGAATGTGGAGGTTCCCCTCAGCCATCATGGCTAGTAGCCATTGCTAGACTTAAGAACATAAGAGATGCCAGTGTTGGATCAGGCCAAAGGCCCATCCAGTCCAACACTCTGTCACACAGTGGCCAGAAATACCAGTGCCATCAGGAGGTCCACCAGTTGGGCCAGGACATTAGAAGCCATCCCACTGTTGACCCCCCCCCCAAGCACCAAGAAAACAGAGCATCATTTGCCCCAGAGCCCCTAGATATACCTTGTGGCTAATAGCCACTGATGGACCTCTGCTCCACTCACTGATGGACCTCACTGATGAACTTATCCTCCATGAATCTATCTAATCCCCCTTTAAAGCTGTTTATTCCGGTGGCCTTCACAACATTTTCTGGTAGCGAATTCCACATTTTAATCTCTATGTAAAGTAGTGTTTCCTTTTGTCCGTCCTGGATCTACTGCCCATCAGTTTCATTGGATGCCCTCGAGTTCTACAATTCTGGGAGAGGGGGGGAAAGCACTCTTTGTCAACTCTCTCCAGCCGATTCATAATTTTACGAACTTCTATCATGTCCCCCCTTAGTCATCTCTTTTCTAAACCGGAAAATCCCCTTCATGCGTCGACCAGGTCTTCTGTACACACACGAAGACGACAGAGGCCTATAAAGGCTCTCTTTGATTTTCACATATGTATTTTTTCCCCACATATGTCAGCTCCACTCAGCCTTGACTTGGATGGCTCAGGCTAGCCCAATCTTGTCAGATCTCAGAAGCTAAGCAGGGTCGGCCCTGGTTAGTACATGGATGGGAGACCACCGGTGAAGTTGGGCTGCTGTACAGAGGAAGGGAATGGCAAACCACCTCTGTCCATCTCTTGCCTTGAAAACCTTATGGGGTCACCAAACCTTGGCTGCGACTCGACGGCACTTCCCACCAAGGCTCCCTCTAAGCTGTGGAGTCTTGTGAGCAAAAATTCTGCTTTGTGAGCTACTGGCATTGAAGTTGTGAGCGAGCGATTTGGCTACCGCTTAAATTAGTTTGCTCTGGAGCCAGCCTTCCTGAGCGGAGACAAAAATGTGTGAGCCGGAAGCTAAAAAACTGTGAGCTAGCTCATACCAACTCAGCTTAGAGGGAACACTGCTTCCCACTACAAACTCCATATCGAAGACCCAAGCAACAGGGAACGGCCAATTGGTTACAATCCCCCCTTCCCTCCATGTACTGTGTGTCCAGTTGTTGTCTCGACAGAGTTAAGGAGGGCACCTGGAAAACATGGGTAGGAATCAAGCTTTCACGAATGGGCACGATGGTATGAGAGATCCAGTGTTCTATACCAGGTTCAAATCACGACAGTGCCATGAAGCTTACTTGAACCAGTCACTCTCTCTTTCGACCTCACAGGGTTGTTGGGAGGGTGAAACAGGACGGTAAGAAACATGTAGGTCTCTCTGAGATCCTTGGAAGAGAAATGTGATGGACTAACTCTTCGGAGAGGGAAGCTGACAGAGCTGCTTTTGGTGGTCCCGTCCTGATGCTGTTACAGGGTTCAGGTGTAGTGCCTCCCAGGTCAAAGGTCATCATTCCTCTGTACCAGATTGGCTCATTTAAATGGTCTCACCCCCACTCAGCAGCACGGATTGTGCAGAAAGGAGCACTGTCTACACAGCCTCTCTCTGCCTCCGCCCCCTTCCATTCATCCTCCCTCTTTTAACCTTTTTTTATTGCTTTCTCATGGTCCGATGCTGGTATTATTTATTGCTCTCTTATGGCAATGCCTTTGTCTGCCTCTTCACAGTTTTGCCTTTTGGGGTGCTTGTAATGCAACCAATTCGAGGCAATCTGATTGTTCCCCGTGTCACTGTTGAACTTGCAGAAAGTGCTTTCTAAAATTTGTTTTGCATTCTTTTTTGAGGCTGGGGTTGCATCCAACTTTCAGCCGAAGTGCGTATCGCCATTATGGGCTCAGCACCCGGTTAGCGATGATCGGCCTCATTCTCATCTTCCTCTTCGACCCTACCGAGCCCACGAGGGCCAGCAGGATTAGCAATTGGAAAAATGCTTCATTTGCACTTTGAGATAGCACCGACACAATGAATTTCTGGGGTTGGTGTACTCTTGTGGAATCATTTCATCTGGTGTTAAAATGTAATCAGGATGAAGTGGGGGGGTAGATTATGGAGGACAGTTTGGAATGAGTCTTGGATTCTGGGGGGTGGGGAAGGAGTACAACATCCGTAAATCTGGATCTTAGAGAGAGTGCAGACTCTAATCAGGGAGAACTGGGTTCGATTCCCCACTCCTCCACATACAGCTGCTGGTGTGACCTTGGGTCAGTTACAAGTTCTTTTGGAGCTGTTCTCTCAGGAGCAGTTCTCAAAAGAGCTCTCTCAGCCCCACCTACCTCCCATTCACAGGGTGTCTGTTGTAAGGAAGGGAAAGGAAATCATAAGTCGCTCTGAGACTCCTTTGGGTAGTGAAAAGGTAAAGGTTCCCTTGCTCAAAAGCCAGTTGAATCCGACTCTAGGATTGCGGTGCTCATCTCCGTTTCCAAGCCGAAGAGCCAGCACAGTCCAAAGACGTTTCCGTGGTCATGTGGCCGGCATGACTAAACACCAAGGCGCATGGAAAGCTGTTACCTTCCCACTGAAGTGGTACCTATTTATCTACTTGCAATTTCTTGCTTTCGAATTGCTAGGTTGGCAGGAGCTAGAACTAGAGACGGGAGTTCACACCGTCATGCGGCACACTTGGGTCTCTAAGTGCTTTACTACCGACCTTCCACAGCCTGCAGTTCAGCGTCTTAACCACTTGAGCCACCGCAGTAGGTAGTGGGTAGTGAAAGGCAGGGTATAAATCCAATTTCCTCCTCGTCCTCCTATTTCTAAAATAAACATTTTTTTAAAAGAATATTTTCTAGCTCCTTCGTGGCTACCCTTCCCCATCTCAATTTCCTTCTGATTTCTTGGGTGCAGTCTCCCTTTAGGTGGATGACGAAGCCAAGGAATAGAAAATCTTGAACAATTTCAATGACTTCACTGTCAACCTCAAAGTCCTGTGATTCCCCAGTTGTCATTACTTTTTGTCTTCTTGGTGTTCAGCTGTAACCCTTCTCTGAGAGCCAATTTGGTGTAGTGGTTAAATGCGCAGACTCTAATTTGGGAGAACCGGGTTTGATTCCCCACTCCTCCACTTGCAACTGGCTGGATGACCTTGGGAAAGCCGTAGTTCTGATAAGAGCTGTTCTTGAAAAAAGAGCAGTTTCTGTCAAGAGCTCTCTCAGCCCCACCTACCTCACAGGGTGTCTGTTTTGGGGAGGGGAAGGGAAAGGAGTTTGTAAGAGACACCTTTGGGTAGTGAAGGGCGGTGTATAGATCCAATCTCCTCCTCCTCCTCC
>NW_015169829.1:72008-84520 GCF_001447785.1 Gekko japonicus | reverse complement strand
TCCTCCTCCTCTTCTTCTTCTTCTTCTTCTTCTTCTTCTTCTTCTTCTTCTTCTTCTTCTTCTTCTTCTTCTTCTTCTTCTTCTTCTTCTTCTTCTTCTTCTCTGACATCATCAAAACACATTCCCACATTGCTGAAACACCCTTCCCCCAAAGAGGATGCAATCGTACACTCCTATTAACTCAACATTCTTTTTGTGTAGTCTTCTCGACAGTCAGTGTGCTATACAGGGATGCATCTGCCAGATGACCAGCTATGGTGGGAAGCCCCCCACTGCCAATCCTAGTTACCCGCTGCTGCTCCAAGTGACAGCAGTTTTTTTTTAATTGCCATTTGAAATAGCTAATAGACCCCCTTTTCAAAATTAAAATTGGAAGCCCGCTTCACTCCCACCAGTTTGGTGTAGTGGTTAATTGCGTGGACTATAATCTGGGAGAACCGGGTTTGATTCCCCACTCCTCCACTTGCACCTGCTGGATGACCTTGGACAAGCCATAGTTCTGATAAGAGCTGTCCTTGAAAAAGGGCAGCTTATGTCAGAGCTCTCTCAGCCCCACCTACCTCACAGGGTGTCTGTTGTGGGGAGGGGAAGGGAAAGGAGTTTTTAAACTGCTCTGAGACTCCTTTGCGTAGTGAAGGGTGGAGTATAAATCCAATCTCTTCTTCTTCTTCTCCACACTTGAAAAGGTTTACATTCGAGGCTTGGTTCTCTAAGATTCGTGGTTAGTTTGAGAGGTTTCTTCACATGGTGCATGCTTGCTGTGTGGATGATGTCAGCGAATGATGCAGCATTTTAGATACAGCTCACATCATTTCTACAAATATTGTGTGCAAATTATACAATGTGGAATTATCGACATATGAATAACACTGAAAAATGTGTATATTTGGTGAGGGGAAAAAACATAATGACAAATATAAAGAATTATCGGAATTGATTTGAGAAGCGGCAATATCCCTTGTTGAATTAGCGGAGATGAGAAATTCAGATTCATCGAATTTTGTGCGACCTGGTTTGCAAATTGCCAGGATGAGCTGATCTGGCTATTTCCATTTCATTCTGATTCTCTGATTAGGCGTGGACTTGGGTATGGCTCTTTCCCACTGGTGAAATTAGTGATTCCACTTTTCTGCTGTTTGTAAGGCTTATTTATTTACTTTTATTTATTTAATTCGGTTTAAACCTTGGCCCCCCCGCTGAGGCGGGCTCAGGGCGGCTTACATAACATTTCATATAAATGCAATTAAAACCCATCATAGACAAACATAATATAAAATAACATCACATTCAATCAAAATACTCATATAACGCTGGAACATGATCTAGTAAAAGTGAGAGCAGAAGATTACATCCAAAATACCACTTAAGGTGATGGTATATTCATGATGGTGTTCATGCCAGCTTGGTTTACTCAACTTGTTGTGCGGTGGTGGGCACAGACTGAAGATAGAAGGTAGAGAAACCAGGGTACAGGGACCAGTGTTCCCTCTAAGCTGAGTTAGTGTGAGCTAGCTCACAGTTTTTTAGCCTCCGGCTCACACATTTTTGTCTCAGCTCAGGAAGGGATGGCTCCAGAGCAAACTAATTCATGCAGTAGCCAAATCGCTCGCTCACAACTTTAATGCCAGTAGCACACAAAGTAGAATTTTTTGCACACAAGACTCCACAGCTTAGAGGGAACATTGACAGGGACCCTCCTCCTCCGTGTGTAATGAATGCAGCTCCATAATCAAAAGCCTGGTGGAAGCGCTCCATCTTGCAGGCCCTGCGGAACTGTGAGAGGTCCCGCAGGGTCCTGATCTCTTCCAGGAGCTCATCCCACTTGGTTGTAGTTCTTGGTTTTGGCATTTCTATCCTGCTTTTCACTTCATTGGGAACTTAAACTGTTTACAAAAGGCATGGGAAAAAAATAAAATTTACATGAACTGGGGGGGGGACATCTCCAACTTCTGGACTGGTCCTGGGTCTACTGGGCCAACTTGATTTGGGCAACAGGTTACACGTAGTGTTGCCAAACTCCAGGTGGCACCTGGTGATTTCCTGCTATCACGACTGTTCTCCAGATGACCAGTTCCCCGGGAGAAAGCGGCTGCTTTGGAGGTTGGATTCTCTGGCATTACAGTCTACCGAGTTCTCTCTCCTCCTCAAACCCTGCCCTCTTTAGGCTCCACCCCAAAAATCTCCAGGTATTTCCAAATCCAGAGTTGGCATCCCTAGGCATGAACCAACATCCACGAGCTCTTTATCTTTGGCTCAGTGGCCCTGGTCACTGGTGGGGGATGGAGGGGTGGGGGGTTGCCAACTCCAGGTTGAGAAACTCCCGGAGATTCGGGGTGGATCCTGGGGAGGACAGGGATGTCCAAGGGGTACAGTGCGACCCTCCAAAGCATCCATTTTCTTCAGAGGAGCTGATCTAATAGATTCATAGAATGTTAGAGTTGGAAGGGACCTTGCAGGTCATCTAGTCCAACCCCCCACACTCTGCAGGAGCACAGCGGAAAGAGAGCCCTACAACATACCCGAAAGATGGTCATCCAGCCTCCGCTTGAAAACGTTCAGCGAAGGAGCATCCACCACCTCTTGAGGCAGACTGTTCCACTGCTCAGCCACTCTGACAGGAAGTTTCTCCTGATATTTAGCCGGTAACGACTCCCTTGTAATTTCCACCCATTAGATTTAGTCTTGCAATCCGGAGCAAGAGAGAATAGATCTGCTCCATCTTCTACATCTTCTGGAGACGAGCTGTAATTCTGGAGGACCCACCTGGAGACTGGCATCCCTAATGTGGACAGGACAGGAGGGTATTGATGCACCAGCAGCATTGAGATATCCATGCATCGTTGTGTGGGTGGGGGGCTTCCTGAGACCAACAGATGCAAAAATGAATGCTCATTGTCCATTTCTCCCAATGGAAAAGGGATAGCAAAATGAGGATTTTGTGGTGCAAGCTACAGAAAAGCAAAGTGATAGGACTCCCTTGTACTCAGTTAATGTGTATACCAAGCTAGGGGTAAAGGGTAAGACCTGTGGCTCTTGCTAGGAGGGGTTGTGGACAGCCCTCTCTCCTCTTGAGCACCTACTATCAAGCGAGGAACGGCGAGCCCTGGGTTCAAATCCCAACTCAGCTATATTGGCTTGGGTCCAGGCTAGAATTTTCATAAGTCCTGGGTTTCGTTTTTTGTTTCTGTGGAAGAACCCACATTTTCCCCCCACCCAATGATTTCTGGGAAGCCATGTGTTTATTTGTTGCTGGAGATTTTCCAGGTTGTGTGGCCGTGGTCTTGGCATTGTAAAACTGACATTTTGCCAGTAGCTGTGATTGGCATCCTCAGAGGTATAACACCGAAAGATGGAGTACTCTCTGTGTTAAGGTGAGAAGACCTTGACACAGACCTTGACACAGAGAGTACTCCATCTTTCTGTGTTATACCTCTGAGGATGCCAATCACAGCTACTGGCAAAATGTCAGGTCCTACAATGCCAAGACCACAGCCACACAACCCAGAAAATCTACAGCAACTAATGAACTCCGGCCGTGAAAGCCTTGACAACATGTGTTGATTTGTTTAGGATATTTCTATTCTGCCTCCAGCTCGTGGAGGCTTACCATTTTAAAAACCGCAATATTAAAATACAAGCCGTTAGACATAAACAGCGTAAAATCTGTCCAGGCAACAAAGCCGACCATCGTGGAGATGAAATGGTAAAGGGAGAATGAAGCATGCTGTTCCAAGCTCTATGGATGAAGGACGAAATAAAAATGTACCAGAGAGATAGATACTGAAACTGAACCAACACGCTTACGAAATACGATCTGGTCTCCAGAAATCACCACTGTGCATCAACGGAGATCAACAGCACGGGAGCCCTTAGGGCATACAATTCCTCCCCCCCCCCAATTGTTATTTTAACAGACTGCACAGGTTCATCCATTTTTATCAATGGGGATGTTTCCCCTTGGGGACGTCCCAAATTCCTTGCCTTGCTGGTGATGGAAGGGCCCGATGAGGACACCAGAGAAGCTCCGTGTCTTGACAAGATGGTATGAATCGGAAAGACTTCGCTCGACATGGTCTGTGAATAACAGCTGTCGGAATGCACCAAAACAAATATCCTTAAGCCAACACCCGGGATGTGTTTTTTTATCAACTCTCAGGTTGATTTGCCACCGCTAAAAATAGCATCTCAGCACAAATACCTCACCCTCCCGGACGCCGCTGACAGTTTTGTCAAACAACAATGACTCAGTGCTCGGGATGTATTGCCTTTCTCTGCCCGTGAAATGCTAGAGGAGTATCATTGTTTTCCGAAATGGAGATGATGGAAAGTTTTCATTCCGTCTTGCAAACGTCGGCCTTCGGATGCAAGCGATAGCTCCTCGCGCTTTTGCGACTCCGCTCAAGACATGCTGGGGAAAAGGAAAAGAGCTTTGTTTTCTCCCTGCTTTCTATGTTCCCCTTCTGTTTACAAGATTCCCTAAACGTTGGCTGCCGTCAGAGGTGAAATAGGTGCAGGAGCGGTCTTACCCAAGGGACCACTGGGGCAGCTACCCTGGGCCCCGTGCTCAAGGAGGGGGGGCTATATTCCAGCTGCCCTGGCATCACTGCTAAGAAACAAACCAAACGTGTATTGTGTCATTTGGTAACATACATGAACTTTAAACATATTTAAACAACCAAATTCAAACTACTATTTTCTACAGAAGAGAACATGTTCTACATATAACCTTTCAAAATGGTAGCAGTGTGTCTGAACAAGATTTTGGGGTACTGGTGGACTGAAAGTTAAATATGAGCAGCCAGTGTGATGCAGTGACAAAAAAGGCTAATGCGATTTTGGGGTGTATCAACAGAGGCATAACATATGCCAATCACAAGATGTCATAGTCCTGCTGTACACTGCGTTGGTCAGGCCGCACCTGGAGCATTGTGTGCAATTCGGGAGGCCTCACTTCAAAAAGTATATGGACAGGATGGAGTGGGGTGCTCGGTTGTTGTGAGGATAAAACGGAGGAGGAAGAGAATGGTGTAAGCCGTTTCAGGACCCCGCTGAGGAGAAAGGTGGGGTCTAAATGAATTAAAGAAAAGAAAGAAACCTCTTTCACTGTTCCTAATCATTCCAGTAATTGAGAATCATGCCTGCTCCCATCCTCTCTACAAAGCCGCAGTTGGGATTCTGGTTTTTTTGGTCACCACAGCGTGTGACAAAAGAGGGGAAGCCATTTTCATATATAAACGATAATTTGTGAGCCAAAAGACTCTGAGAGACATTGAAGGCTCGTGAACAGTTACTATTTCCCCCCTGGAAGAAAGTAAACCTAGCCGACAAGAGAGCTATATATTGTGTGACATCAACCCTGCCGTTGTGGAGTTGTTCCAAATTTATTGGGTTATGTCTCAGCAATGAAAATTTGGAGTTGGATTAATGTCCCTTCAGCACCTACTAAATCAATTTCGTACATATGCTCGTATTTTTGTCGGAGTGGCACCTTGTCAAGATGGGATTTTAGTTAAAAGATGAGGGAAATGAGCCAACTCCAGAGAGTCTGAGACTCCCCTCCCCCCTTACTTTTCTCTCTCATCAGTTGGTCTTCAATATGTTTTGTTCTAGTGTGTGAAACGGAAACAAAATAGTTGTGACAATCCTATATATCATTTTTGTTAACTTCCAAATGCTTTAGACTTGCAGTGCGATGGGAAACAGAGCATGGACTTTTGGATGGAAGGGGTTTTTTTCCGGGTAAGGCAGCTCTGAAACTCTTGCAAGATAAGAACATGGGAAGTCACCTTACATTGTGTCAGAACATTAGTCCACCTGGGTTAGTTGCTTGCTTACTAATGATGGGTAAAGCCCTATCCCAATCTCCTGCACTCAAGAAACAGAGGAGTGAGGGGGGGGGAATGGCTACAAAATGGCCTCCATAGTGATGCTCTAGGAATTGCCCTATGTTTCTATCACCATTACCACAGAGATGAGGAAAAATGCCAATAGCCTCTCTCAAAAGTGAGGTCACATCCTCCCCAAACTCCATCCTCTCCGTGCACCGACCTCAAAACCTTCCAGAATTTGCCAAATCTTATTCCTCCTCCCCATAACCACAAGGTGGCTACATTCCAGAATTGGGAAGAAATTGTAATTTCGCCACGATGTTTTTAGATTGCTGGATGAGGATTATTTATGTAGTTATCTTAGGGTTTTAACATTAAAGTTGTGAGCAAGCGATTTGGCTGCTGCATACATTAGTTTTCTCTGGAGCCATCCTTCCTGAGCTAAGACAAGAACGTGTGAGCCAGAGGCTAAAAAACTGTGAGCTAGCTCACACTAACTCAGCTTAGCGGGAACACTGCCCGACATAGGTGCGAATGCCGGGCAGATTTAAAGGGCACCCCACAGCCCTTGGCAACCTGTTCTGCTCCGCTGAGGAAGTGGAGTTAAAAGACACTGGGGAAAATCCGGTTGTAAACGGGTTTCCCGTGTCTGATTGCTCCAGCACCCTCTCATGGCGTCGGGATGGTCCAATCAGGCAATCCCAATTTCGTGCCATTGTTTTTTCCCTCTCTGCAGTATGTGCATCATTGCAAACTCTATAGGGAGCCCTCGGTGTAGAGGTGGGATTCATCAGTCCCTCGGTTAAGCGCATGGGGGAAAAACAGCACCAGCCCCGCCCCCGACTCGCCCGCAGTTGCGTCTGATCACACACTGACGGCCTGCGCCTGCAGCTCCAAAGTGAGGTGTGATCGTGCAACATCGGGTCTATTTTCTCTGGAGGAAATAGCCTTGCTTCCCTCCCCCCCATTTTTTTCTGGCACGTGTGACCACAACCCTAGTTTGATATCCTTATCCTTCCACCGCTAAGGGGGTAGAAAGATCTGTGCGTAGCACCCTGAGCAGTGTCACGGAAGACAAACATCCCTTGAAGACAGACATGGCTAATGATTTTCCCTGCTACATTTCACCATGGAGGGATGCTGTCTGTTTTCTGAGGTGGTCTCGCTCAGTTCACAAGGGAACCACTCAAAACGCTTGCCATGTTTCCTAGACTATACCCAATTCACAGGGCTACTGCACAAGGGTGCCAGCTCAAGACTGGAAGATTCCTGGAGATTTGGGGGTGGAACCTGGAGAGTTTGTGGGGTCTGAGGAAGGGAGGGGCCTCGATGGGTTAAGAGCGTGGACTGTAATCTGGGAGAACTGAGTCTGATTCCCCACTCCTCCACATGCAGCTGCTGGATGACTCTGGGCAAGCCACAGTTCTCTCAGAACTATTCTCTCAAGAGCAGTCAGAGCTCTCTCAGCCTCACCTACCTCGCAGGGTGTCTGTTGTGCGGAGAGGAAGGGAAGGAGATTGTAATCTGCTCTGAGATTCCACGTGAAGAGTGGGGTAAAAATCCAATCTCCTCCTCCTCCTCTTCTTCTTCATCATCTTTGTCTTCTTCGTCTTCATCATTATCTTTGTCTTCTTCTTCTCTGTCATCATCTTTGTCTTCTTCTTCTCTGTCATCATCTTTGTCTTCTTCTTCATCTCCGTCATCGTATTCTCTGTCATCTAAGGATCAGTTGTCATTCTGGGAGACTTCCACCCCTCCCCAGCTGGTGGTTGGCAACTCTACTTCCATGGCAGACATGCAGGGATTCCTCTGCAAACAAGTCAATGAGGAAAGGAAAACAGAGTTTGAGTCCAGGGGCATCTTGAAGATCAACAAAGTTTTATTCAAGGTATAAGCTTTGGTATGCATGCACACTTCTTCAGATACATTGAAGTGGAAGTTAACAGTCACCTCCACACTTGGGAGGAGATGGATGGAGCATGATAGTAGGGTCTCAGTTAATTACTCTCAGTACCCCACCGTTCAGAAGGGTACATCTGCACATCAATCTACTATTTTGATACATTTACTTCCTTCACTATGTTTTCCCCCTGGAAATAAACACAAACAAATAGGGGGCATATAAACTATGCTTGTCATTCTAGCATCTGTTAAACATCTTCATTATGTTGCATGCTAATTTGCTGCTCACCCTCTACCTGTATGTATGGACTGGTAATTTCCATTTCAATGTATCTGAAGAAGTTCACATGCACACAAAAGCTCATACCTTGAATAAAATGTTGTTGGTCTTAAAGGTGCCGCCGGACTCGAACTTTGTCCTGCTGTTTCAGACCATCATGGCGACCTGCCTGCATCAATGAGTAAAGGTTTCTTGCAAAACAGAACATCAAAAAGCCGTTGCTCTAATTGAAGGAAGTTTTGCTCTCTAATGTTGTAGCCGGATGTGCTGTCTGATTGGAGATTACACCAACCCGTCGTGTTTGCTGATGAGCCTTCCTTTTGATCACACTTTCTGGGAACATCACAATAACTAGGGTCAAGGGTCATTTCCTGCAGGAGCGCACAGGAGCGGAGCTCCGGCAGTAAAGAGCCCAGGGGGCGGGCACATGCAACAAGCCCCGCCCCCTGCTCCCAGCAGCCCTCAGTCAAAGCAAGAAGCATCCAGGTAAGTTGCAGAGCTCCCCCCGGTCCAGAACAGTCCAGTGGCACCTTTAAGACCAGGTTTTATTCAGGTACGAGCTCTCCCTCCTCTGCGAGGACAGATCTGCACGTTCCCCCCCCAATAGCTAGCAATCCAAAACAGTCCAGTGGAGCCTGAGCGGTGGGTGTTGCCTTCTGACACACTTCCGGTGATGTCAGGGGGTGTGGCATATGGAAATGAGTTATGCTAATGAGCTCCTGCACCTCTTTTTCTACATAATGAGCCCTGACTAGGGTGGTATCGTGGTTAAGGAATTCAGATAAGCTGAGAGACCCGGGTTCGAATCTCAGATCTGACACGCGATCTGGGTGACCCGGGGCTGATCACTCTCTCTCAGCCCCAACCGACCTCACAGTGTTGCTGTGGGGATAAAACAGAAGGAGAAAAGAACCCCGTATGACTCTCTGAGCTCTTCAGAGGAAGGGCGGTATATTTGGACAAAGGAACCGTACACAGCTCAAGCCATTTGGGAAGGCGAGAGCTTCGCTTCTGGCACGCGATGCGGCAAACTTATAAATTAACAGATGCGCCGAGGAGAACTATTTCCATTAAGCATTGATTGCCGTAAATTGCTGGAACAATTAATATTTTTGCGTCGGTCAGCAGTGCGGAGTGGAAGTGGAGGGGGGGCAGGTTTCCGTATAAACACTCATTATTTCTTAAAGATCAAATTAAGTACAGAATGCAGCCATATAAATACAGTTGAATTTTAATACATTCGTCTTTGCTGGTTTCTTTTTTAAAATAAAAAACTTAATTTCCGGTCCACTGCAAATCACTCAGCCACCAGGGTCGTAAATAAATTGTGGTCTGCAGAAAAGTCCCCGAAGATCTGACAACCTTGGAAGGCAGCGGGATCTTCCCTCTTACTTTCTCTGCTTAGTAATAAGGAGCTTAGCTTTTCCATTCAGTTCGATATACTTCATTGTTCTAAGCAGGGAAGTGGGGAACTCCCTTGATAAATTATGTTAGTCTTCTAAAAACTCATTTTGCTTTCCTAGGAATTCTCTGGATCTCCCACCCCAGCAGGAACCTCCAAATTGGCCTTGACATTTTGCTGAAAGCCAGCAGACCTCCCACTGCTTTTGATTAAAGTGTAGGGAGTGCTCCCTCTAAGCTGTGGAGTCCTGTGAGCAAAAATTCTACTTTGCAAGTAAAAATTCTACTTTGCATTAAAGTTGTGAGCAAGCAATTTGGCTACTGCATAAATGAGTTTGCTCTGGAGCCATCCTTCCTGAGCTAAGACAAAAAGGTGTCAGCCGGAGGCTAAAAAAACCTGTGAGCTAGCTCACACTAACTCAGCTTAGAGGGAACACTGGTAGGGACATAAGTACATAACTGCCATCAAACTTCAGCTGACTCATGGTGACCCCGGCGAGGGGCTTTCGAAACAAGTGAGAAGCTTTGCAAGGAGATGTCAAGACAATTGAGAAGCAGAGAAGCCTGGCCATTGCCTTCCTCTGCAAAGTCTTCCTTGGTGGTTTCCCATGCAAGTCTTACTGTGAGCCCAGCAAGAAGCTTTCAAGGCAAGTGAGAAGCAGAGGCAGTTTGCCTTTGCCTTCCACTGCAGAACCTTCCTTGATGGTCTTCCATCCAAGACTTAGCAAGGGGCTTTCAAAGCAAGTGAGAAGCAGAGGTGGTTGGCCATTGCCTTCCACTGCAGAACCTTCCTTGATGGTCTCCCATCAAAGACTTAGCAAGGGGCTTTCAAAGCAAGTGAGAAGCAGAGGTGGTTGGCCATTGCCTTCCTCCACAGAGTCTTCCTTGGTGGTCTCCCATCCAAGACTTATGGTGACCCCAGTAAAAGGCTTTCAAGGCAAGTGAGAAGCAGAGGTGGTTTGCCATGGCCTTCCTCTGCAGAACCTTCCTTTTAGTGAGTGATGGGGTATAAATCCAAGCTCCTCCTCCTCCTCCTCTTCTTCTATATAATAGATTCAGGTGGGTCGCTGTGTTGGTCTAAAACAACAGAACAAAGTTTAAGTTCAGTGGAACCTTTAAGACCAACAAAGTTTAATTCTGGGTATAAGCTTTCATGCATGCACATGAAAACTTAAACCCAGAATTTTGGTCTTAAAGGTGCCATTGGACTCCAGTTTTGCTCAATTGGTATGTAATGCCATAAAGCCCACCCCCCAATGCAGACATTTTCTCCATGGGAACTGACCTCCGTCATCTGGCCATCAGTTGCAATAGCAAGATATCTCCAGGCAGCGCCTGGAGGGTTGGCAGCCCTCGACTCAAAGAGCCCATCGCTGTGAATGAGAGACATTCTCTCTTGCAGCCACATGCGCCACTGAGGGAGGTAAGACGAAATCAAGTCAACATCTGTCTCGACAAACGGAACGTGTTATTTGCTATTTGAGATAATGATTGCGTGCGTATGTGTATTTGCAAGGCCTAAACACTCGCCTGCTGTAAAGTGATATAGAGCTTTGCTGACATGTGGGGGTCCTCTGGCTGGATATCGGCACAGCCGGCTTCATCTCGCCATCTAATATCAAACTGTCAGACTGTCTGTTACGCCAGGAAAACCATTTATTTTCCCACTCACGCGTAGCTGCATCAGCATTGGCAAACAGCGCTAAGAATTCCCCCCTCCACACCTTGTATCCTACATAATTTTTTACATTAATTTTACATTCACAGATCCCATATTTGCAAATTTGGAGAAGGGGAGGTGACATTTCTGCTCACCAGGGAACAATTTTGCCAGCCCTGGCTGGTGACCTCAAGTCTGTAGACAAAGGAAGGTTAGAAGATAAAAGATTCTCATTCAGAACAATACCTCTCAAGCTGCTGGGCCTGAAAAGGATTTTAATAGAAGCCAGGTGAGATTAGAGGGGAAAAAGTAATGGGGGGGGTGGTTTGATGGTTAAAAAAAGAGAAGAAATCTGATTATATCGGAATCGATTAAGTCTGCTTTAATTCTCTTTCTCTGATGATAGACTTTTATCTCGGAATGAGTTTTCCTGAAACGTTTGGCGGGGGGGGGGGAATAAATCTAAGAGCTTTTAATAAGTCAGACCTGAAATTTTTTCCCCCCTGCCTTTATTCTTTTGACTTTTAAAACAGGACGGAGAGAGGAAGAAAGGGAAAGGTAGAGATGAAAAAAAACCCGCTACTTATCAAAGCTATTACTTTGGCACAAGTACTGCTGCGAAAACAGCCGCTCGAGTGCCTTCGTCTCAGGCGTTCTTCTAGGTTTCCCTCCTTTTGCATTCACGTATGTAGGTCATCTTTCCAAAGGCGCATTTGGCTTTCCCCTTTCTGAGGGAGGACTGGGGCTTAACGCGCCTTCTGTGGACAGAATCAGGGACTTCATTGTTTTCAGGAACACAAAGGGGGAATTTAAGAAAGAACGTTCCACCCACGCCAACCAGCTGTGTGTTCCTTCTGCTTTTCCCTCAGCGGTGAGGGAGTGTCTATCACTCTGGTCCACCAGAAAGCATAAAAATGTGCCCCAAGAACATAAGAAGCGCTCTGATGGATCAGACCAAGGGTCTGCCCAGTTCAGCACCCGGTTCTCCACAGTAAAAAGGTAAAGGTAAAGGTTTCCCTTGCTCGAAAGCCAGTCGAGTCCGACTCTAGGGTTGCGGTGCTCATCTCCGTTTCCAAGCCGAAGAGCCAGCGCTGTCCGAAGACATTTCCGTGGTCATGTGGCCGGCATGACTAAACACCAAGGCGCACGGAACGCTGTGACCTTCCCACCAAAGTGGTACCTATTTATCTACTTGCAATTTCTTGCTTTCGAACTGCTAGGTTGGCAGGAGCTGGAACCAGAGATGGGAGCTCACTCCGTCATGCGGCACCCGGGTCTCGAACCGCTGAACTACTGACCTTCCACAGCCTGCAGTTCAGCGTCTTAACCACTTGAGCCAGCCAGATAATCAATCAATCAATCAATCAATCAATCAATCAATCAGATGCACTGGAAGTCTTCACAGAGGGATACCCGCCTCCAGGTGAGAGCTGAAAATCCA
>NW_015169829.1:71678-71829 GCF_001447785.1 Gekko japonicus | reverse complement strand
TGCCAACCGGGATCTAGCAACCCTACCTGCTATTCCCTGCCAGTGGCCAGGGGTGATCTGGTAACCCTAACTCAGACTGGTGGCGGCTTTCCAGGGTCTCAGGTAGAGCTCTTCCACATCACATTCTACCTGATCCCTTCTAACTGGAAAT
>NW_015169829.1:62346-70114 GCF_001447785.1 Gekko japonicus | reverse complement strand
ATAAAATAAAAATAAAATTTAAAAAACTCTGCTTGCCTATGCGGGGAGGCAACGTGCGCTTGGGGAAGGGATGGCGGTAGGGAGTCCTCCAGGTGGCCCAGAGAGTTTGGGGGGGGCTGCATGGAAGTTGGGGGGGCTTGGCTGGAAGTCAGGGGGGCAGGCCCCGAAATGCCCCACTGTAGTTACGGGCCTGGCCAGGGCCGACCCTGCTTAGCTTCCGAGATCTGATGAGATCGGGCTAGCCTGGGCTATCCAGGTTGGGGCTAATACAAAGACAGAGATAATGACTTGCACGAGGTAGGTTTGGCAACTCTGGTTTTGAACAGATAGAGGGGGATTGCAGTATAGTACCGATATAGACAAGACAGAACTACTGCAAACTGTGCATTGTCAAATTTGTATTAATACAATTACCACATATCTGACCATATATTCATATACGTTTTACAAACAACAGAAGCCAAATTCAAACTACAGAAGATGAAAATGGACGAAGATGGACGAACTCCCCCGGAGTTGAGACTCGTTTCGAGGCGTCTTTTTCATACAAAAAACCTCATACAGCCCGTCCTAGATACTGTTGTTAAGAACATTTTTGTGAAAAACATCAAAACATATAGGAAACAAGGAAAGACCAATTTGGAAGATTTGTGATTATGCGGATGCACAGCTGTATGAGGTTTTTTGTAAAACGTATATTCTGTTGTTTGTAAAACGTATATGAATATATGGTCAGATATGTGGTAATTGTATTAATATAAATTTGACAATGCACAGTTTGCAGTAGTTCTATCTTGTCCAACTCTGGTTTGGGAGACTGCTGGAATGTTGGACCTCAGTGGGACATAATGCCATTGAATTCACCCTCTGAAGTTGGGGAACTGATCTCTTTAGTCTAGAGTGCCAGTTTGGTGTAGTGGTTAAGTGCATGGACTCTCACCATCTGGGAGAACCGGGTTTGATTCCCCACTCCTCCACTTGCACCTGGCTGGATGACCTTGGGCAAGCCTTGGTTCTGATAAGAGCTGTTCTCTCAAGGACAGTTCTTGAAAGAGCTCTCTCGGCTCCACGTAATTCACAGGGTGCCTGTTGTGGGGAGGGGGAAAGAAAGGAGATTGTAAGCCACTCTGAGACTCCGAGTGAAGGGCAGGGTATAAACCCAATCTCCTCCTCCTCCTCCTCCTCCTCCTCTTCTTCTTCTTCTGATCAATTGGTATTTCTGGAGAACTCCAGGCCTCACCTGGAGGTTGGAGACCCTGGCCCAAGGTCACAGGGAGCTTCATGGCAGAGCAGTGATTTGAACCCAGTTCTTCCAGGCCCTCGCCTGACATTTCAGCTACTACATCCCATGATTCCACCTCCTCCTCTGATGCAAGCACATGGACTGGCCTGTGAATTGTTTATAGTTTGTTGCGTTTTCTAATGGTTTTATTTGGACTGTTTGATGGTAGAATCCTGTTAATCACCTTGAGGGCCCAGATATTTCTTTATTGTATTTATGTTATTCAGTGTCTGCTTTTCGCAGAGACTCAAGGCAGTGTAAGTCATAGAATCACAGAATCATAGAATGTTAGAGTTGGAAGGGACCTTGCAGGTCATCTAGTCCAGCCCCCTGCACTCTGCAGGAGCATAGCCGAAAGACAGCCCTACATCATACCCGAAAGATGGTCGTCCAGCCTCCGCCTGAAAATGTCCAGCGAAGGAGCATCCACCACATCCCGAGGCAGACTGTTCCACTGCTCAACCACTCTTACAGTTAGGAAATCTCTCCTGATATTTAGCCGGTAACGACTCCCTTGTAATTTCCACCCATTAGATCTAGTCTTGCAATCTAGAGTCAATGCGGTTAACAGGATAAGACATCCAATAAGCAATGTAATAGGATTGGTGGAAACTGATACAAAGTCAAAATCTGGAACAAAGCTGAAACAAAGCACAAATATTAACAGAGCACATTAAATGACACAAAAATTACACAATAGGAGGATACATACAGCAACAGAGAGTACGTATACAGTAGTTCAGGCCGCTAGCTCTCAGTTGGGAAACACCTGGATATTTTGGGGGGTGGAGCCCGGGGAGGGGTGGGACCTCAGCGGGGTACCATGCCATAGATCCCACCCTCCAAAGCAGCAAATTGTCTCCAGGGGAAATTACCTCTGTAGTTTGATAAGAGCTGTTCTCTCAAGGACAGTTCTCGAAAGAGCTCTCTTGGCTCCACCTAATTCACAGGGTGTCTGTTGTGGGGAGGGGAAAAGAAAGGAGATTGTAAGCCACTCTGAGACTCGGAGTGAAGGGCGGGGTATAAACCCAATCTCCTCCTCCTCCTCCTCCTCTTCTTCTTTTGATCAATTGGTATTTCTGGAGAATTCCAGGCCCCACCTGGAGGTTAGAGACCCTGGCCCAAGGTCACAGGGATCTTCATGGCAGAGCAGTGTTTTGAACCCAGTTTTCCCAGGCCCTCGCCTGAGATTTCAGCTACTACACCCCATGATGCCACCTCCTCCTTTGATGCAAGCACATGGACTGCCTGCAAATGGAAGCCATTTGGGAGGGTGGAGTCAACGGACAGCTTATTAAAAAAACTCACCCGTGAATTGTTGATAGTTTGTTGCGTTTTCTAACGGTTTTATTTAAACTGTTTGATGGTGGAATCCTGTTAATCACCTTGAGGGCCCAGATATTTCTTTATTGTATTTATGTTATTCAGAGTCTGCTTTTCGCAGAGACTCAAGGCAGTGTAAGTCATAGAATCACAGAATCATATAATGTTAGAGTTGGAAGGGACCTTGCAGGTCATCTAGTCCAGCCCCCTGCACTCTGCAGGAACATAGCCGAAAGACAGCCCTACATCATACCCGAAAGATGGTCGTCCAGCCTCCACCTGAAAACGTCCACGCAGAGGCCCTCCCCCCCCTCCCGAGGCAGTCGTTCCACTGCTCAACCACTCTTACAGTTAGGAAATCTCTCCTAATATTTAGCCGGTAACGACTCCCTTGTAATTTCCACCCATTAGATCTAGTCTTGCAATCTAGAGTCAATGCAGTTAACAGGATAAGATATCCAATAAGCAATGTAATAGGATTGGTGGAAACTGATACAAAGTCAAAATCTGGAACAAAGCTGAAACAAAGCGCAAATATTAACAGAGCACATTAAATGACACAAAAATTACACAATAGGAGGATACATACAGCAACAGAGAGTACGTATACAGTAGTTCAGGCCGCTAGCTCTCAGTTGGGAAACACCTGGATATTTTGGGGGGTGGAGCCCGGGGAGGGGTGGGACCTCAGCGGGTTACCATGCCATAGATCCCACCCTCCAAAGCAGCAAATTGTCTCCAGGGGAAATTACCTCTGTAGTTTGGAAATAAATTGTAAATGTCAGAAATCTCCAGGCACCACTTGGAAACTGGCAACCCTAACTGTAGTATAATCCACAGTGCCTTCCCCTTTATTAAAGCATCATCCTAAACCATTCCATTATGATAAACCCAGGTTAACTTTATTAAAAAGTCCTCCTGATCGGTTCCATTTTGCAAAGACAAAGGAGACCTTTGTCCCTGACACTGCAGAGCCAGGCCATTCTGACTTGATTTGGTGTGTCTCTGGCTATAATCGAAAGCATGCTTACTAGGGAGTAACTCTCACTGACCCCAGTGAGACTTACCTCTGAATATACATACTTAGGATGCACTATGGTGGGAGGATCAACAATCAAAAGATCAACAACCTCAGATATGCAGATGATACCACTCTAATGGCAGAAAGTGAAGAGGACCTAAAGAGCCTCTTTCTCAGGGTAAAAGAGGAGAGCGCAAAAGTGGGCTTGAAGCTCAACATCAAAAAAACTAAGATCATGGCATCCGGCCCCATCACTCCTTGGCAAATAGAAGGGGAAGTCATGGAAGTAGTGACAGACTTCACGTTCCTGGGATCCCAGATCACCGCAGACTGTGACAGCAGCCATGAAATTAAAAGACGCCTGCTCCTTGGGAGGAAAGCGATGGCGAACCTAAACAGCATGATAAAAAGTAGAGACATCACCCTGCCAACAAAAGTCCGCATGATCAAAGCAATGGTATTCCCAGTAGTCATGTATGGCTGCGAGAGTTGTACTATAAGGAAGGCCGAGCGCCGAAGAATAGATTCTTCTGAACTATGGTGCTGGAGAAGACTCTTGAGAGTCCCTTGGACTGCAAGAAGAACAAATCAGTCAATCCTCAAAGAAATCAACCCTGACTGTTCCCTGGAAGGCCAGATAATGAAACTGAAGCTCAAATACTTTGGCCACCCAATGAGAAGGGAGCACTCACTGGAGAAGACCCTGATGCTGGGAAAGATTGAAGGTCAAAGAAGACGGGGACGACAAAGGATGAGATGGTTGGACAGTGTCATCGATGCAATGAACATGAAATTGAGCCAACTTCAGAGGACGGCAGAAGACAGGAGGGCCTGGCGTGATCTGGTCCATGGGGTCGCAAAGAGTCGGACTCGACTGTGCGACTGAACAACAACAACAATGGCGGGAGGCCTCCAGCCAAAAGCCCTGGTTGCCTACCATTACTCCAAGTGGTGGGAGAAGGGGGTGGGGAACATTAATGTCAATGTCAGCTGCATTTCTATGTCACTTCCAGGGAAAACCAAAGAGTTTCCACTGATTCCTAGAGCCACTCTATGTTACTTCCAGGTTTTCCCCAGAAGTGATGTAGTGACGCAGGCGACATCATGACCCCCTTATACCCATCCCCAACCCTCATTCTGGTTGCCAGGCAACCTGTTCGGATGGCACATCCTGTTAAAAAAGCCATTGGTCTCTTTGTAATTGACACGCTCCCTCTACACATATATCATACTATATACTATATTAACCATGACCAAAACAATCAGGAATACAGTTTTTGGTCATTTTTCCTCTAGTGTTCCTTAAAACGTGTGGCCTGGTCTGGAAAATAGAGGCCTCAGGCCTAGAGTCTTCCTTGTAGTGGCATTTGGTCGCCTGTCTCTTTCTGAAACGATTGTCTTCTCCCCAACTGATTACATTCTTGCTGTTTTCCCCTTGTTGCTTCCATCCAAGAGGTAGTTGTCGTGAAATGGCCAGGAAGGGCAAGTGTTTAAATGAAATAAAAGGAAATGAGTTTTTAAGGGGAACAAATTGGATGGAATAGGACCCGTAAGGACAACAAGCTGCCAATAATCCAGCCATGCCATTCCTGCTCTGGCTGTGTTTATTAAATATGCTCGTTGACTTGGGCATCTCTCCGCACTTCTTGCTCTACAGGGGACTAAATAATAGCTGTGGAATATTCTACCTACAGATGCTAACTGGCCCTCGGAGGTACAGGCAGACTGAAGAGGGAAAGGCTTTCTGTTCTGCCAGATAGCCTGTGGTTTTGTTTTTTGTTTTTTCATTGCAAATGGGCTTTCGTGCTGGAAGACGAGGCTCATCGTCCATATCTCTGTCTGCCTGCCCACCTCTGAAACATACTCAACAAACGACATTGAATCAGTTGAACAAGAGTGATCTATGAGATAGTTCTCCTGGCTCTGTGGCATCACACTCGATTTGGCTTTGCTCAATTATTTCACAATTGCTGAGCCCCACTCCCAAATAAATCACTGCTTGGCTGGCAGTTCTCTTACTTCCTCTTGACCCAATGTGTCCCTGAAATCCAACAATCCATTTCTTTCCCTCTAATTGGGACTCTGGGGTAGGGTTTCCAGGTCACACCAGCCAACATCACGAATGCCATGGCACCACTTTACTCTGCTCTGGTTAGACCTCACCTAGAGTATTGTGTTCAGTTTGGGGCACCATAATTTAAGAAGGATATAGACAAGCTGGAACATGTCCAGAGGAGGGCAACGAAGATGGTAGGGGTCTGAAGACCAAATCCTATGAGGAAAAGTTGAAGGAGCTGGGTATACGTAGCCTGGAGAGGAGACAACTGAGAGGTGATATGATAACCATCTTCAAGATGGTTCTTGAAAAAGAACAGTTTCTGTTAGATCTCTCTTAGCCCCACCTACCTCACTGGGTGTCTGTTGTAGGGAGGGGAAGGGAAAGGAGTTTGTAAGCCACTCTGAGACTCCCTTGGGTAGTGAAGGGTGGGGTATAAATCCAATCTCCTCCTCTTCCTCCTCCTCCTCCTCTTCTTCTTCTATTACTTGAAGGGCTGTCATCTGAAGGATGATGTAGAATTGATTTCTGTTGCCCCAGAAGGTTGGACCAGAACCAACGGGTTGAAATTAAATCAGAAGAGTTTTCAGCTAAACATTAGGAAGAACTTCCTGACAGAGCGGTTTCACATTGGAACAGGCTTCCTTGGGAGGTGGTGGGCTCTCCTTCTTTGGAGGTTTTCACAGGCTAGATCTAGATGGCCATCTGACAGCAATGCGGATTCTGTGAACTTCGGCAGATCATGAGAGGGAGGGCAGGAAGGGTTGCTTCAGTGCTTAGTTCTTGTGGCCCTTTTTTACATACCCAGGGAAATGCTGAATGCCACTTTGGGGTCAGGAAGCAATCCTGGAAGTTTTTTAAAATCAATTTCTGGGCATAGAACAGGGGTCACTGCAGGTGTGGAAGGGGAGATATTTGTGAATTTCCTGCATTGTGCTGGGGGTTGGACTAGATGACCCTAGAAGTCCCTTTCAACTCTATGATTCTATGATTCTCTCTCTCTGTGTGTGTGTGGGGGGTTTTCCAGATCCAGGTTGGGAAACTCCTGGAAATCTGGGGAGGGACCCTAGAAAGGACAGGGACCTCAGTGGGGTACAATGTCATAGAGTCCACCCTCAAAAGCATCCATTCTCTGCAGGGGAACTGATCTCTGTCATCTGGAGATGAGCTGCAATTCCATGGGATCCCCAGGTCCCACCTGGAGGCTGGCACCCCAACTTTGGAGTCTGTTTTGAATCAGTCGCATTTTGATCAATAGGAGACGTTCAAAGAGAAGGGGCAGAAAGGGTGGTTCTGTGAAATGTCAGAATTTCACTCTGTAGATGCTCAGAGACAGGCCGAATTTCACTCTGTAGATGCTCAGAGACAGGCCACATCTCCTCCTGCTAGGGCACCACCCTGTGGTATGTACCGTGCAACAACGGCTGAAGGAAGAAAAGGATGCACTGATTTCTCTTCAAAGAGAAGAAACAGAGGGATAACATCCAGACTGCAAGATGTCATAGTCCCGCTGTATAATGCACTGGTCAGGCCACGCCTGGAGTATTTTGTGCAGTTCTGGAGGCCTCACTTCCAAAAGGATGTGGACAGAATGAAGCAGACACAGAGGAGAGCAATGAGGACGATCAGGGGTCTGGAGACCAAGCCCTGTGAGGAAAGGCTGAGGGACTCGGTGATGTTCAGTCTGGAGAAGAGGAGGTTGAGGGGGGACAGGATCACTCTCTTTAAGCATTCGAAGGGCTGTCCCTTAGAGGAAAGCAGGGAGCTGTTCCTGTTGGCAGCAGAGGAGAGGACTCGCAAGAATGGGTTTAAATTAAGGGCAAGAAGGTACCAGCTGGATCTTAGGAAAAACTTTTTGACAGTAAGACTTGTGCAACGGTGGAATCAGCTGCCTGGGGAGGTGGTGAGCTCCCCCTCACTGGCAGTCTTCAAGCAGCGGCTGGACAAACCCTTGTCAGGGATGCTCTAGGCTGATCCTGCATTGAGCAGGGGGGTTGGACTACATGGCCTGTATGCCCCCCCCCAACCCTGTGATTTTATGATTCTATGAAAAGAGAAATCTCTATTTAAATGGGGGGGGGGGGGG